>NC_056747.1:489348827-489618827 GCF_019279795.1 Protopterus annectens
TTTTTGATATGGAGTCATCTAGTGTACCAATGATTTTTTGGATGTACAACTTTGTAAAAACTCTAATAGGATGTTTGAAACTAAAATTTATAAAATGGATGTTAGAATAATTATGCGCATCATAGCAGTATGCACCCTTTGTTTATAAAAATATTTTGAAAGGACAGTTTTGTGACTTTCTAGATTGACAAGAAGTGGACTTTGAAAGCTTAGCTGCCTCTATGTCCTCTGATTTTATGTAGCTAGATTATAAGCCTTCTGAAATTAAAGCATCTGTGAAAGGGCCAAGCTCTAATAGCATGCTTTTGTATTTAAGTTCATGCACTGAAGCCTTTACACATCCTAACTTAGATTTTTCTTTACAATCTACTATAAAAGTTATTTTGTCCTGTTGTCAGTGATGGGAGTAACGCGTTACTGTAATATATTACATTTTTTACTAACTAGTAGTAATGGGCGTTACTTTTCAATATAGTAATGCAGTAATAGTAATAAGTTACTTTTTTGGTAACTAGTAATGCAAATGTGCATTACTTTTTGCATTGCTCGGTGTTCCAAATCCTGATTTTTTTTTTTACTTTTTTTTTATTTTTCTCGCTTTGTGAGCTGATGTCATCATGTGCATGATGACATCAGCTCCATCAGGGCTACCAGCCTGTCGGAACTGAGCTCAAGGAGCTCACATCATGCACACATTTCCAGCTGTTCAAATAGGGAACGGCACTCCGAACGGATTTAAATGAATGCAAGCGAGCGGGGTAAGGAAGCCTTTATTTTTTTTTGAAACACGAATTTTTTGGCTTTGTCCCCGAGTGCTCTTCAGCAAAAAGGTTAAGTTGAAAGATAAGTGTTCTGTCGACAAGTCTGCAGTTAGTTGCTAAATACTTACAGACATCCATGTTAGTATGCTTTAGAAAGTGAATGTCAATGCAAAGTCTGCTACTCATCTAGCAGCTTTCTAAATATGTAGCAACAATGTTTAAATTATGTGCTTTCTTTTGTGCCTTTAATCCTCACTACATTATTTTGGCTTTGCCACTGATTCTTGCACTTCTTGGTTGAGAGGTACAGTCTATACATAGAACTGCTGAGCTAACTAAATCATGTACTTTCTAAACCGAGTAGGTTTTTTGATTGTTGCTCAAGCAGTTAAAAAAATAATAATAGAGGATGATGGGAACATACAGGAGAGCTACAACTATGCCAAAAATGTTGTACCATTTATGGTGTTGCCATGGGCAATTCTGATTAACTTACAGCTGTAGCTCTTGAAATGCTACTCACTTTCTAACCTACTATTTTTTATTTATTTATTTATTTTTTATTTTACATTTGTTGACCGGGCTAGTCCAGCTGGATAATTTCCATTTTCAGTGGAGGCCCGGGGAGAAAAGCTCCATCGATTAAAATAAGGTTATAGAGATTAAACAAATACAATAAATGTGAGAAACTAAAACAGTGGGCAACAATGCATACATATTAGTTTAGATAAAGTAATATAAAACATAATTTACTATCTACATACTATTGTGTGAGAATAGGGTAATTACTCATGTTAAAATGTCTAACAGACAAAAGTTTTTTTTTTTTTTTTTTTTTTTTTTAATAGAGCAATAGAAATAGTACAGTCGTACAGTTGTAATGTCATTTGTGTTGACAGAGAAAGATAGTTTTGAGATAAGAAATTCTGATAGTAAAAAGTATGAAATAGATTAGTCAGGGTTGGTACAAGAGCAAAGCCAGAAGTTGGTTAGATGTAAAAAAAGTTGTTTTTTAAAAAGATGTAAGGAGCCAAGAGCAGTAATGTGCGAGGGGAGGTTATTCCATATTTTGCCTACAGAGTTGGAGAAAAGGCAGTTACGCAGAATTTGTGATCCTGGTTGTGTTGACTTGTAGCTTTTTGGCGGAGCGCAGTTGTTTCAAGTTATTATAGGGGGTCAAGAGGTTACTAAGAGCAGGTGTCTTAGATGGTTGATATAGAATGTTATGTGTAACTACTAGTTGTTGATAGATAAGTTTATTAGGAAATTCCAACCAGTGTAACTGTTTTAAGTTTATACAGTGGTGTGTTCTATACTGAGATGCTGTGGCAAAACGTGCTATGTTGTGGTAGGATGTAGACAGTTTCCTAAGGTTGCTTTTAGAGAGGTTAGTGTAAATGGAGGAAGCATACAGAAGGGTAGAGATGAGATGTGATTGTGCTAAGGTGATCCGTGCTTCTGGAGTAAGGAAGGGTTTAATTCTGTACAGTGAACCGATCTTTTTATTAACTGCTTTTATAGTGTTATTGATGTGATAATCATAGCTGAGATTATTATCAATAGTGACACCAAGCAGTTTGGTAGTGGAGTCAGGGGAGATGAGGGAGTTGTCACTTGCAGTGATAGTAAAGTTTAGTTGAGAAGATTTGTGGGTAGGTGAGAATAGTAACAGTTTTGTTTTCTTGGGGTTAAGTAGTAGACATCTTTTTGAGAACCACTGTTCGACGATAGAAAAGGTAGATTGTGTCAGTGACTGGAATTCAGATTGAGTGGAGGCTGTGCAAATAATGGTGGAATCATCTGCATATTGTATGCAGGTAGTGTTTTGGATAGATGATTGAAGATCATTAATAAAGATAGAGAATAAGAGTGGGCCTAGTATAGATCCTTGAGGTACTCCTAGAGAGATGGGTAGTAGAGCAGATAGAGTTTTTCCATAGTACTGCTTGTTGTCGGTTTTCAAGATAGGATGAGAACCAGGTTAAGGAAGAGAAATCTAAGGCAAGGGATTTTAATATGTGAAGAAGAAGTGTATGGTTGACCATGTCGAAGGCTTTAGACAGGTCTAGAAAAAGAGAAGAGGTTAGTTTGTTGCTGTTACGGTTATGGTTGATGGTGTTGGTAAAGGAAAGTAGTGCAGTAGTAGTACTATGTGAAGGTCTAAATCCATGTTGAGTGTTAGCTAGAAGGTTGTTTTGAAGGAGATGGTTAAGTAGTTGTTTATGTATACATTTTTCCATGATTTTAGCTAGTGGAGATAATAGTGCTATAGGGCGATAGTTAGAAAGGTCAGTGGATTTGCCTCCTTTGTGTAGGGGTATTATATGTGATATCTTCCATATAGTTGGAAAAGTACTTTCTTTTATGGATCTATTTATTAGGATAGATACAGGGTAGGCAATAGATTTAGCTGCTATTTGAAGGAATTCAGCAGGAAGTTTGTCTGCTGAGGGGGTAGTGGGTTTAAGTTTTTGTAGGAGAGATTGAATGTATGAGGTGGATATAGGTTGAAGTTGGAAGGGAAGAAGGGAATTATTTAAATTACTTAAGAGTAGTTGTGAAGCATCCGGAGATAATTGGTTAGCTAGACTTTGTATGGAAATAGTAAAGAAGGTATTGAAGTTGTTAGCTATTAACGAGGGATTTTCAGGGTCTAAGTCCTGTGGGTTTGGTGTAACTACTTTGCCTGGAGTAAGTAGATTAGTGATAGTAGACCAGAACTTTTTCGGTTCATTTTTGGTGGATTGCTGAAGTTGGAGGTATTACTTCTTTTTATCGGAGAGGATGGATTTTTTGGTATTATTTCTAAGCTCTCTAAAGGTTTCATGATCTGTTGGGTTTCTAGAGGAACGCCATTTTTTCCAAGACTTATTTCTCAGTTTGATTTTTAGTTTAGTATTAGTAGTTAGCCAGGGTGCTGTTTTGGTCTTTGTTCTAATGGTACGACTTGGGGCATGTAGATTTAAGATTGCTAGGAATGCTGAGTTGAAATGTTCAACGGCATTGTTAAGTGAGAGGTGTTTTAGTGGGGTCCAGTTGTAATGTGAAAGTTCTGTTTGGAACTGTTCAGGATTAAATTGTTTTTTTGAATATAGTGTTCTCTGAGAGGTAGGTAAGTTTAGATTAGTCTTAGTCCTAATGACATAGGTGAGGGAGTGATCGCTAAGGTCATCAGGAAGGATGCCAGTTTGGTAGGTTTGAAGGGGAGAGTTGGTAAGAATCCAGTCTAGGGTGGTTTCTTTTTTGCTCTTAGTATTTATTCTAGTGGGACTATCAATTAGTTGTTTGAAACCATAAAGGTTTATATGGGAAGTAGGGGCAGTATTGTTACAAGATTTCCAATCAATGTTAAAGTCCCCAAGGACTAGTGTTTCTTGGGGGAGGGTATTAGAGAGTTGTTCAAGAAGTTGTTCTAAAGTAGGGATGTTATTTCCAGGGGGGAGGTATGCACAGATGATGTTTATTGCTTTAGTCGTATTAATTTGAATTTTAGAGCAGATTATTTCAGCATTATTTGTTTGGGTTAGGGTAAGGTCAAGAAGAGAAAGCTTCAGGTTTGTTTTATATATAATAGCTACTCCACCTCCCTTCCTGGAGGTACGGTCAAGTCTAATAATGTTGTATCCTGGTGGAGTGATTTCAATGTCTTTAATTGAAGGTTTTAGCCATGTTTCTGATAAGCATAGAATGTCAAATTTGTGTACATCTAATAGGGCATGGAGTTGATTAAGTTTGTTACAGATGCTACGTATATTGAGATGGGCCAAGGTTAGTAAGTTAAAGTGTGTAGTGGATGAAATAGAGAAGGGTTTGATATGATTTTTGTGAGTTTTTGCAGTAGTAGCTAGAGGGCCTGGGTTGGGGTGTATGTCACCATCTATTAGTAGATGGAGTAGTCTAAAATAGTTTTCAACTTTATATTTTAGGAGGGTGTCGAATATTTTCTTTGATTTGACTATATGAGATGTTTCACTTTGTAGTCACTCATTCACAAGTTTGCAATGCAAAAAGCAAAGGTATTGTAAAGTGGTGATAACTGGAAACAGGCATAATTGCTTTTAAATCCTGTTACAAACACAAAACCACTTTCTGTCATATAGATCATTACCCATAGTTCAATATCCATATAAAACGAGCTATCAAGAAAACCCACCAAAAACTTGCATACCATAGCAGACACTTTTTAAATAACAATGCTAAAAAATATAGCTGCTATGTTTTTTCTGTTCTCACTATTATATGCTGTATCCATCTTCATCAACCTTCAATGCTCTCTCCTAACCAATACAGAACACTGCTATTACAAGATAGCTAGATTTCTAGCAAACCATAATACAAAATCACACTATCTAACCTTAAAACAACTCCAATAGCAAGAGTTCCCGGATTTCCTGTTTATAACCCATTTGGTAGTTAATAAAATTATTAATAACCCTCAAAACAGCCCTGCATTCCTAAACATAATCATAACTTAATCTCTCAACAGACCTCTCTGATCCAAGGACAACGCATTAATAACAATAACCAAAATCCATAACTTTTGGTCAGTCATATTCAAATTATTTCGCCAAAATGTGGAATGTTTTCTGTAGCTTCATTGGACTACAAACCAACCAACATAAATTCAAAGCCTTAAAGTAACAGGTCACCACATCATGGCTATGCTCCTGCACTTCTCCTGGACAGAACATTTGTCATGTATGTTGTTCACCACTCCTCCCATGAAGTAAATTACCACATGCAGAGCCATGAAATGACTTATTATGGAACTAATCAATCAGGACATAAAGAACCTCTGAACACAGGCCCCTTCTCAGCATACTCAACCTGGTGGGCTTTTTGAAAAGGTCACCAAAGCAGTGGATGAAAATTAAACAGAACACACTACATACCTTGACCTGGCCAAAGCTTTTGAAACAATTTTCAACTCAAGCACAGTAGAAAAATATAAACAGACTGGGAATAAAGCCCTCTGTCACCAGCTGGATTGTCAACTGGCTCACAGATAGTGCTATGTTGCTCTGGCTGTAGTGCACAGGTTCCTGTGTTCAAGACTTGTCAGTGAAATGCACAGTGGTAATACATTTTATTTTAGTAACTTTCCGAAATTATACAAGCAATGTTTAAAATGTGACCCTGGTTTTTTGCCCCCCCCCTAAAAAAAAACTGAAATTGAAAATATGTGCGAGAAGCTGTGCAAGATGCCTATGGCTTGCACTACTGTCATTCTATTTATAGTGTGGGTGTGGAAGTAGACTTTTATGATGGAAGTATTCTGAAATGGGCAGTTTTGTCATTATTGGTTCATGCATTTTGTTTCATTGCCTACAGTACAACTTACTGGAAAAATGTTCAAATAAATTTAAAATGCGCTCTATCTAACAAGTGTGCTGTATTATACAAGGAATATAATTTAAAGTCAGGAAGGTGTATCAAAGAAAAAATAACACATGTATGTTTCTTGTTTTGTGTGCAAGGGGCCAATGATTTGAAAACAGCCCAAATGTAATCTTTATCCCCCACTGGCCAGATGCATTTTCTTTTGATGTGGTGTGGATTTCAATGCTGTTTCAATGAATGTGAGTTTCAAGGTCAGAGAAGTTTAAATGCCAAGTCTATTTTCATTGTGAGACAGCATTGCTTTGTTTAGCAGATGTCTGTTAGTGTGTGTGCATTGTGCTGTAAAATGTAGAGTTCACATGTGAGAGATCGGAGACAGAAAGAGTGAGTGAATGGATGTATAAAAGGTGAAGAGACTGTGTGAGAGAGGTTGGAGAGAATGTGCAATTTGTTGTAAACTGAGTCTGAAGTAGGTGTTGTCAGTTTAGCTATTTGACTTGTTTGGTTTGACTTATTCTCAGTTTGGGAAGAGAGGAATTTATTCATATCTTCTTTTTTAAAACTCAGACTCTAAAAACATAAGGTATGTTTGTGCAGAGGGAAAACAAAGTGTAATACATGAAAATTGAGTTGTTCATGCTGTATTGTATTTCTTTGATTTTTTTTTCCAGTTGCTTGACAGTGCCGGTTGCTTGAGTTCCGGTTCACTGAGAGTTTACTGTTCTTTGGAGTCTGGGGGTTTCAGAAAGTCACAACTTACTACTTAGTCTCACAGAGATGAACAACAATCATTTTTGTCATCTACTCCCTTTGAGCCTTAGTAAATTGTGTTGCAATCTTGGCTGGGGCTGTATGTAAAAGCTTTTTCAAAATAGTGACTAAAGGTCGATGATCAGTGTCCGTTTGATCAGATCTACCATAAATGTAGTCATTGAACTTGGAACATGCAAAAACAACTGCTGGAAGTTCTTTTAATGGAACATCAGCAATTTAATTCTTCAAGGGCAGCAAGCACTGAATTTGTATTTGTTCTTTGCAGGAAGCAACCTCTTCATTAGTTAGAGTTCTCTTTAATATGAAATATTCAGATGATTTTTACTTATGCATAGATTGTGCTTATTGTTGACTGATATTGGTCGACTGTAATGAAATGACAAATGTTTAATTGGACATTTATGGTTGAAATTTTCTGAAATGGGTAGTAGTTGGTAACTTGTGGAAGAGTATGTAAAATAAACGCTGACAGATGCAAACTATGCTTATAGCCACTCTCCCCTTGAAATTGTCATGTTGTATTTTGGAGGTGTTGCTGGATTACCCCCCTGAATGTTGATTCTTAACCATGATGTACTACTGTGATCTTGCCAGAAATGCAATGCAATACTGCTCAAACCCAGATACATAATACAACTAAAGTTGTTGTGAGGCTGAAAAAGCACACAAATATCAGGTGGTTCTTGATAGTCCTCCACTGAGAAGGTCAGTAAGATGTTTGTAGTATTTTCCATGTGTCATAATATGATGATACAGAAGGAAGATCGACATCTCAAGTACATAGTTGCAGTACAACAGGTGCCAGACCCTGCAACAACAACAGCAGCAGAAGGCAAAAATTGCTAACAAGCCAAGCAACGTATGAGCTTCAGATGACCCACGTGCAGGTTCATTCAGTTTCTGCTTGGCATCAAGAAGCAGAGCCTTGCCTAAGAGTTTCTGCTCTTCACTGTCCATCCATCGCAAACGGAACTGTGGATTCACTATGCTAGTCAGAATGGGCTCTTCACACTCCAGAAGGTGATTGAACCAAGCCTCAGTGCCTTTAAGAAGAGCATCAACTATTGGCACAACAAGCTTCACAGACTGCCTGATTTTGGACAATTTGTTTTTCAGGCACATAATGGTGGTGATCAGGATTCCCATGAACCTTTTCAGCTCTGACTGCAGGATGCCCAGAGCCATTGCCAGGGGCTGGATTTCTTGCACAAACAGCAACAAAGCTAATTTCTGCAGGTCTGAAGATGGCAATTCCAATCTGTTTACAAATCTCCTTCAGCAAGCCTTCACTCCAAGTTGCAATGATGTGAATTCTCTCCATCAGGTAGAAAGTGGAATTCCATCATGTCACACTGGGAATAATCAATGCCAGATCACACTTATTACAAACCACCTCAGCAGCTTGGGTGCTATGACTAGCCTTGTTCCAAGCAGCATAGCATTTGGCCATGGTGTTTCACATGCACTTTTTATACTGTGCATCACTACAAGCATATTCAGCATTGTGCACAGATATTTGATTCAATGCGTGTGCTGCACATCTCAGATGGGAAAGCAGTGAATAGGTGTTCTCGCTTTGCCACGCTGTTGTAAATCACTTCACCATCATCATCCTCATTTTGGGACAGAATGCCTGTAGTCTCAGATCTCTCACATTCTGAGATTGTCAGTAATTGTCGCACACACCTTTTGATCTATCTTGTACTTGATGTGAATGCTGTCAAGAGTTGATGCAATGAGATAATATGTATGCCTCCCCTGTGTTCTGCAGCATGACAAAGCAGCTGACTTTCTTTGAAGTGTATCATAGTCGATCCAGTGGGCAGTGACACCAAAGAAACTACAATTCTGATGGGTCCAAATGTCAGCCGTAGTGAAGCAGTTGACATGCTTGCTAAGGTTTCCATCAGATTCTCTTTCATATCACTGAACTGTTTCTCCACTTGTTCATTGTGTAGTCATTGTGAATAGCTAAATAAAGTGATATTTTGGTTGACTTTGTTAGACTTGTATGATGTTTTCTGTAAGCATTTTTGCGTCTTGTGTTGCTGGCTGTATGTACTTAGATTTAAGTATTAAATTGTGACTCTGACTGTAAAGACTAGTCTTTGGGACTTTGTAAACTGTAAAATGCTATTCATCATTATTGTAACACTGTGTATACAACTTTAATACACTCATATTCATGTGCAGTAAGCATGTATTCCTCACACACAAGTACTGTTTGAGTAAATCTGATGATGGGAATTGATAAACTATACTTATGTAAAAGTAACTCAAACGTAACTAGCTACTTTAGTTAGTAACTAGTAATATATTACTATTACTTTTCTAGAAAAGTAATATTACTATTATTTTCACCTAAAAGTAACTAGTAATAGTAACTTTTTACTTTTAAAAGTAACTAGCACCACACTGCCTGTGGTAGTAACTATAGGCTAACTGTTAATATTTTAAACTGCCTTTTTTATAGGAAAAACACCAAGATTTGTCTTTAAGAATAAGAAGAATTTGAAACAATTTTATGTTATAAAATTGTATAATTTACCTAACAATAGAATAATTGATACATATCCATATGAATTGTAATTCTTGCCAATATATACTTCAGATGGATTTATTTTTTGAATATCCTGTCACTAAAACAATGTGTAAATGTAAAGGCATTAAGAATGCTGATTGTGAAATGGTGAATTTAGTTTGTTGCTAAATGTCTGAAATGCATTGCTTTTTATGTTGGCAGGACCAACAGAAGGCTTAGAGATCGAATCTTGCATCATATTTATGATATCAGAAACTATAATTTAAATGCTTTATCTAAACATGTTTCATTGATGGGTGATGAACATGTTATCATATTATTTGCATTACATGTGATTCAGCAACATATAAGGAGAGGTGATGTAGTGCATACAATTGAATGTAAAGAATGTTCTTAGATTAGTAGATTGAAAGCTAATTACTATCCTGGCTTGAATGGGACTTGCCCTTTAAAACTAATGTTATAATGTAGACTGTTGCATCATTATTCATGTGACTTTAATGTTATTTAAACAGACTTTCTCTGTATGCCTCTTAAATATGTAACACATTTTTATATGAAAGCAATTTTTTTCTGTATATGGTTTAATAAATAGCTGTCATGGATTCAGCTGAGTTTTTATGATAAATTATAAGACTACTGTTGATAGCTGGAGCAAGCTATGCAAATGGTTGAGTCAGTTTTTGGGTTATTGACACTCTTCTGCGAATCCACTTACATTTTAAGCAGCCCTCGCAGTGCATTCATGCATCTGTAAAACTCAATATGCATTTGCTTCTATGTCCTGGTTAATTAAAAAAAAAAAAAAAACTGCTCATTTCACCAATGCCATTTGTTTCGGCTGAAGTCACCTTGTTATTAACTGGCTTTTCTTTTCAAATCTTGGCGTAAGCCATGCAGGCATTTGAGGCAATATAAATATGTGAAAATGCTTCAGAAAGTAAAATTACTTCAGTTGGTTAACTCATGAGACAGACTGCTTGAGGCAGTTCTTCAGAGTGATACTTAAACTGGGAGAAATCATTCCATTGAAAATTGTAGATTCCAAGAACTAAGTAAACAAAAGATCTGAATCGCTTGCACCAAAAGCAATTACATTAAGAGTTTAAAATGACTCTCAGTGGGATCATAATTCAGCAAGGTAGTATTTGTGACTTTTTTGTTTGTATTAACTCAAAGTTTTTCAGGTTATGGGTTCTGGCTGAAAAGAGTGTTAGTGCTCCTTTTGGGGCAATGATCTGTTGATTACCAAAACAGCTGTGGCATAACCTTGGCAAATCGTAAAAAAAAAAAAAATAAGAATGGTACTTAGTAAACCGGGTCTATAGATCGAACATTTAAATGTTTGAAGATATAAAAAAGAAAAATTAAACCAAAAAAAGTAAAAGGGTTTCAGCAGGGTGGCAAATCCCCCTGCACCCCCCATGTGGGGGCTGCACCCCCACACCCCCTGCTACTTAAATATGACAACTCCGAGATCGCATATCAGTGCACTACAGTGCGGAAACAGGAAATTTCCCCTTCCCTGCACTGTAGCGCAATCTTGGAGTTGGTATATTTAAGTAGAGGGGGTGTGGGGGGTGCAGGGAGGCTTGCCCCCCTGCTTACACCCTTTGGTTTTTGGTTTTGTCACTTTGTTTTATTTATTTATTTTTTATTTTTAAACAGTTTCGAGCAATTAAATGTTCGATCTATAAAGGTTGACCTTTACAGATTCGAACATTTAATCATTCGTTGATCTAATATAGACCCGGGTAAACCAGGTATGTAGCACCTGCTTTGTGCCATGCAAAAGACTGTAGGATATATTTTATCCTGAGTTCTTTTAAATGTACAGCAGATAAATTCCTTTGTTCTTCTTTTAGTGGGAAGATAGTATCTCCAAAATGGAAATCCTTCAAAGGCATACGATTTCTCTGGCGAGACAAAATTCGACTGAATAACGCCATCTGGAGAGCCTGGTATATTCAGTGTAAGTAATGCCACAATTTAAAATCTAGTTTGTGTCTTGGTGTTCAGTAATTGCAGTGCAATAATTTAAGTACTATTGACATTAAATAATGCTTTGATACCAAGTTATGTTATTGTATGCATACAGTGTAGTTAACATTTTAGTGTACATTAAGTACACTGAGGTAAAATATACAGAATGGAAGATCCTTTTGTCCATTTAAATCAGTACATAGTAAGCAAGGCACTGTGTGTATAAACATGGCTTTAATGTACTGTTTCTGGAGGAATCGGAACATAAGGCTGTAATATAAGTGTGGTCTGTCACTGGGCGTTTTCATCTATGACCTGTGACCCTAAGGTCATCAGGACTTAGCCCTGCTCACAGAACTTTTCCAGTCAACTTTAGCTACATGTTAACGTTGGTCATTTGAAAAACACACATAACCTATGATTTTGTTTTCTATAGATTTTTTTTTGCTGTATTTTCTTTTGTGCTGGTTTGGGTTTGACTTCCACACAGGTTATTTCATTTCATGGTTTACCCTTTGCGGGATTTTCCTGTTTTGTACTTTTATTCAGAAAGACACCCACACCCCGGTACTTCTTAATGTCAGCCTATCAGTGTGTTCTCTTTCCCTGTTTAGTTTTTGCTATTACTGACTGTTGAATTACCATTGTTGTTGGTTATCTTGCCCTCTGGGTTCATCATCATCTGTTCAGTCTTGATACCTGTGCCAACCCTTCCAGGCTGACTTAAAGGTTATTGCTGGCCAGCATTGATCAGTTGGGCTTGACTGTTCTTACTTCAGGTTAAGGGTTGTGACTACTCCTGGTGCCAACAATGCAGGCTTCCATGAGTGAGTCTCTCCTGTCATGACCATGACTCACTTCGACCTCCATACCATTTTCTGCTGTGTCCCCAGACCAAGACAGAGAAATGGTTAAGAGAGTCTTGACAGGATGCACCATTTAGAGCCAGTCCCCATTCTTCCTCCTCCTTGGGCTCTTCCAACCAAGGCAAAGATACATGGCTACATTCAATAGGAAGAACATTGACTCCCATATGAAATCTCACATACCAGATGTAGATGATGATCAGCAGGCTGATTTCCACCCCCGTTATTGCTTAATGACTTCAAGTTCATGGAAGTATTGGAGCTTACCAGGACTAAATTTAAGAGATTCTTATGTTTGACTGAATGCTGGCTGAGATCTTGTATTCCCTCTTGTAGTGTTTGGTGATTCTTCCAGCTACCACTATTGTCAAGCCAGTAACAGAAAACTTGTACAAGAACCCAGATGTGGCACTTATACAAAATGACACAATGAAATCCTGGCAACTCAAAAACTGGCCAAGCTATTCACCGAACCAGGTAGTAGACTCTATTATTGTTTTGGCTGCACTGAAAAAAGCTCATGAACCACAGTCCAGGTTTATTCATCCACCTAAGAAAGAGTCATGGACTCTGGACAGAGTAATCTAACAGACATTTTCATCCTCTATCTTCTCTCTGGGAGTACTGCACTACTTGAAAAAACTCTGATTACTAAGGGAGGTGCTAGATAAGTCCCCCTGTACTCGGAACTGAATTTCAAGCTATATCCCTAATAAAACAGGAGTCAGTTTATATCCCTAAATTCAAAAAAGTGCTTCTGAACAAGACACCACGAGTCCTTCCACGTATAAAAGTAAGTATAAATAACAAAAAAAGCTTGGAATGGACTTTAGGCAGGTCACGCTAATGTCATAGGTTATAGTAAATGCAGCTTACTATCTAGAATACACAGTACCTTGAGTTGTGAGTAATTCACGAAAAAGTCAGTCACGACAGAAAAAACTGTCAGTACTTAAACGGTATATCCAAAAGATTTTTTCACACACAGCTATTCAGCTCGAATCCACACATAGTAAAATGCTGTTTTTATTTATAAAGCGTGTCAGTTACCAACTTACAATTCAAACTGAAACAATGCTTGTACTATAAATTCAATCATCAGTAAAATGCTTTATTAAACACACAAGGCAAGCGCTTTCAACTATGTCTTCATCAGGCCAAACAGTTTTACCATATAGATAGCTTCCTTATATAGGTACTGCTATGGTGATGTCATTTCCTGATATAAATTTTTAAAAATACATACTTAATTTATAAATATAATCAAAAATACAATTAAACTAAACAGATCAAAGCGCTTCATTATGCTCTATATAATACAAATGCAGTTTGCGTATGCTTTAGTTATGTCAGGTTTTCGCATCATAACGCAATTAGGGCTGCCACATTTTGTGTCAAAACTCTTGTTCAGATTATACATATGTAATGGCTATAATATATTACATTAAAATCTTTTACAATTCATAGAGTTTCTGCTATGTTGTATGTGTATTACATTATGATGACTTTATTTTATAGTATATGCGTAACTTAACAAGCATAACTATGCAATTCAGCATATGCGTATGCGCGCAATTAATAATATCATTTACAATTTTCATGGATGTTTGATACTACAATATTTAATGCCAAGTCTCTTACATTAAGATATGTCTAATATCTCGATGTACTAGTAATTGTTAATTACTCGTACATCGAGATTCAGAAGCACTTTTTTGAATTTATATTTACTCATATTCTCTACAAACACCAACGATATGGCAGATATCAGTGCTAATGATGGAATGGTGGAACTTCCATATAAACCTGAGGTCCAGCAGACCAATCAACTTCTAACTTATGAAGTTGCTGTTGATTCGTTGACAGATGGTTGTTCGGAGAATGAATATCAGGGACTAACAACTCTCCTTCATGAGATGGAAATGGATTTTTTCAAACTGAAGAGATTACAACTGTAGAGACAGCATTTTGAAGTGTGCATAAAACGCAAAATTGTTCCTAGGGTCCTTCGAGTGTTGAAGATGCCCACTACAGGTACTGTTTATCCTGATTTGCTACATATGTGGCAACAGGTCAACCTGGACACAAGCTATAGATATATGGAGTTACTTAATAATTATTTTTTGCCAATTGAAAATTCCCTTAGGGAACGAATAAACAAACAACAGTTGCATATGTGTGATGTGTATCCTAATCAGATTTTGAATGTACTTATTGAAAAGTTATTAGACAATGTATTCGTATATGAGAACAAGCTATTGTTACAAAAACAAGAAAAAATTAAGAGAGATACTGAAGATTTTAGGAGAGGGAATGTGTTTACTTGGCCTAGGGTAGATAACCTAGGCAAAAATACTAGCGATAACTATAATAATAATAATAATAAGGCAAACAATACAGATGCTGCTAAGCCTAATACTAATGCAAATGGGTATGATGCAGCTAAAAATAACAAACAGATAACAGAGAAAAGAAATGTAGCAGTAACTAGAGCATTAGTACATAGTGAAGCTAACAATGAAAATCTTGCTTCCCCAGTAGCAACAATACATGACATTTCTGTATATGAAGATGCCAATACAAGAGTTGATATATGTGAGCATATAGATGTGAATAACACAAATCAGCCCAATATAACAAATATAGACAATCCAGCACATATAGAGACCTCTGATAATTTTCGAACAGCCCCTTTCCCCATAGTGGATCATTGGAGAGGAGGAGGAGCAAGGAACCGTTCAATGAGCAGAGGACGTCAGAAGAAACGTACAGCAGAGTCCAATCAGGTAGGCCCCACTTTAAAGAAAATGTGGCAGGGAGGCAAGAATCCCTGATATGGAACATCTCCAGTAGGGATCTAGCTAAGGATGAAATTTATGCCTTAGAGAAGGGACTTACATTCATTCCTTCGAATAGAAGTGATATCTCAGATAATGTGATGGATTTAAAATTTTTCACACGAAATTTACAGTTAAAACTTGACATGGGAAATTCAGTAAGTGATGAACATAAATTTAGAAAACCTTCTACATATGTTCCTATATTACATCCCCTTATTGATGCATTCACTAAACTTGTTGAACAGGATTTACATAATAATGAAAAAATTAATAAGGAAAGGAAATGGCATGGTAACCTTAGACCTAGAGAAAGAAGAGCATTAAAAACATTGAGAGATGATAAAAATATTATGATCAGACCAGCGGATAAGGGTGGACCTACAGTTATTATGGATATGAAAAAATATGTAGCTAGTATGAACAATATGTTAAGTGACGATAAATTTTATCAAAAAATAACTAGGCGTACAGTGGATAACATATGTATGAATGTTGAAAGTATATTACAAGGTATGCTGTGTGAAGGAAAGATTAATGAAGAATTATATAGATACTTCCGTGTTGAACATCCGACTATTCCTTGTATACAAGGAATACCGAAAATCCACAAACATAAAATAGATCCCCCTATGAGACCTATAGTAGCTGGACGGGGGTGGATCATGGAACCTATTTCTTTGTATTTGGAATACCTTTTAAGACCTATTGTGAATAAGTTTAATTATATTTTGAAAGATACTAAACATTTTTTGACCCAATTATATGAGAATACTTTTACAACTTATAAGCAAGATAGAGATACCTTAGTTACCCTAGATGTTCAATCTCTCTTTACGATTATTCCAAATAATGAAGGTATACTAAGTATTACAAGATGCCTAAAGAGGGATGGCACATACACAGACAGTAAAATAGAAGTGATTTGCCAACTAATAGAAATAGTTCTATCTAATAATGTGTTCACCTTTAATAATCAGCTATATGTACAACGGGATGGCGTAGCTATGGGCACGTCATGTGCCAATAGCTACGCCAACCTTGTTATGGCTGATTGGGAGACAGAAAATTTATTTAAAATGTGTAAATTCAAAGAGAATGTCCCATTCTACACACGTTTTGTAGACTATCTCTTCCTCATTTGGAAAGCTGAAGATTCAAAACTTATGGAATTCTACCAAGATATGAATACAACCACTGAGTATTTGAAATTTACTATGATTAAGTCTCATGATTGCATTGCATACCTAGATGTATTTGTGCAGAGTTTACCTAATGGCCTATTAAATACAGGCATTTATAGAAAAGATTGTTATAGAAACACATATTTACATCGTAGTAGTATGCACCCCAACCATATGTTTAATAATATTATTAAGGGTCAAGCCATGAGGATATCTAGACTGAGCTCTGACCAACAAGGGTTTCAGACAGAAATGGATGGATTTATATAAAAATTTCTAAATCGCTCATATGGTCTAGAAGAAATCAATGCAAATATATCTGACATTGAGAATCTAAGGAAAGAGAAAGCCTCACCCTACTTTGCAAAAAGTAATATTGCAGTAGAAAATACAACCTCTTCAAATAACACAGATAATAGGGTTAGAATTCCACTATATTGCACACAAGATATAAAAGAAATTAGAAGCATATATAATAAACATTGGGATATATTACTAACTGATCCCAATATCTCTGCCTTAATAGAAAATTCACCTCATTTTACCTACAAGAATAAGCTCAACATATATAGGATGTTGTGTGGACCTGGCAGAGTAAATAGCAGAGATGAATGTACTGATCATGTTGGTACCAATAGATGTAATAAATGTAAATATTGTGATTTTATTAAAAGTACTAACACCTTTACACATCCGGTAACCTCACAGAAGATTTCTGCTAAAGCAACATGTGACACTGAGCACGTGATATACCTCGCCACATGTACTTGTGCCGCATATTATGTCGGCAAAACAGATCGGAGGTTGAGAGATAGGATCAGAGAACATCTCTATCATATTAGGATATCCTCGCAAAAAAATGCCCTATCAAAACATGTATGTAGCAATTCTGTTGAACACACCTTCATATTTCAAGTTATTGAAACTAACCTGATAAATATTAGAGGAGGAGATGTGTTCAATAAAACAGAGCAAAAAGAAGCGAAGTGGATTATCAGATTGAGGGCGGACCGTATTCCGGGTTTGAATGATAGGGTCTCTATCAAACCTGCTTTAAAAGCTAAAAAGCTAAAGAGATAATCTACTATCTAGATTTATCCCTTAGTATGACTATGTCATAGTTTATAGATTTTGGATTTAATTAGTTATAATAAGTTGTAGAGACAACTCATCAGTATTTTCATTTATTCAATACAGTTCATGAATTTTATATGCCAAACTGAAAGTATACTATGATAGAACTGTGTGTCAGTCCTTGAAATGGATATTTAATAAAACAATAGATTGGCATTAAGATTTTAAATATTTATAATAGGTTAAATATATAGTTAGAGATAGTTAAATGCTCATACCCCTGTACATAGTAATGTCTTATATTAATATTATATGTTTGCCTTAGTCTACAAAGTACACTACTATAACTATAATTACACTAACCAGTTTTTTCTATTAATCATAAAATATATTTCATACATAATATACATTTATATATGCACACATGCATATATATTTTAATTATGTCTGTGTGTATGTGTGTATATGCGTGTATATATGTATATGTGTATATATGTATGCACATATATGTATATATACATATGTATACATTTCTTTAGGTTTTATTTATTTATGTATTTATATATTGTATCTATATTTATATAATTTTAAAAAGTATACATTAATGTAATGTTTTAATGTGTTTTATATATTGAAGTTATTTATTTTATTTTATTATACTATATTTTATTATACAATATTATTTACATAATATTTAGGCACATTCCCCCTCCTTTATGCTTGTCTATCATGTATGATTATACTATGGCCATATATAATGTTGATTTTCTAACTGCATTAATGTATAAAATCTAAAATTATGCATTGTTTAATTCTTATTAACATACATATATTTTTTATATATATACACTATATAATATGAAATCTTTAATGATTTATTTAACGCAGCACATTGCTTGTTATTTATAAATAGAACTTTTTACATTTATTTATATAGTTGAAATACCACACATAATCCAAATAAGAGCCTTGGGATTAAGCATTGTGGTACTAAATATCTACGTATTTACGTATACCATATTATTAACTTTGTATATACACGCACATGTTGATGAATTGTGTTTTAATAATTAGTTCTATTAAATTGTCTCGTTAACTACATTATTCACATATATAAATGTAACTTATGCAGTGTTTAGTATTTGATTTACATTTATACATAAACCTTATTTTTATAATATGAATACATATTTTTACCCATTTTAACGTAGTATATAGTTCATCATCTGTGAAATATATTTTAACAATTACTCATACATCGAGATAGTAGACATATCTTAATATAAGAGACTTGGCATTAAATATTGTAGTATCAAACATCCATGAAAATTGTAAATGATATTATTAATTGCGCACATACGCATATGCTGAATTGCATAGTTATGCTTGTTAAGTTACGCATATACTATAAAATAAAGTCATCGTAATGTAATACACATACAACATAGCAGAAACTCTATGAATTGTAATAGATTTTAATGCAATATATTATAGCCATTACATATGTATAATTTGAACAAAAGTTTTGATACAAAATGTGGGAGCTCTATTTGCGTTATGATGCGAAAAACTGGCATAACTAAAGCATACGCAAACTACATTTGTATTATATAGAGCATAATGAAGCACTTTTATCTGTTTAGTTTAATTGTTTTTTGATTGTATTTATAAATTAAGTATGTATTTTTAAAAATTTATATCAGGAAATGACATCACCATAGCAGTACCTATATAAGGAAGCTAATTGTAAGTAAAACTGTTTGGCCTGATGAAGACATAGTTGAAAGCGCTTGCCTTGTGTGTTTAATAAAGCATTTTACTCGCCTTACGCTTGATGATTGAATTTGTATAGTACAAGCATTGTTTGGCAGGAATACCAGTTTGAATTGTGAGTTGGTAACTGACACCGCTTATAATGCAAAACAGCATTTACGAAAGTCTATTTTCGAGCTGAATAGCTGTGTGTGAAACCTTTGGATATACCGTTAAATACTGACAGTTTTTTCTGTCGGTACCTTCTATCTACTACGTGACTGACTTTTTCGTGAATTACTCACAACTCAAGGTACTGTGTATTCTAGATAGTAAGCTGCATTTACTATAACCTATGACATTAGCGTGACCTGCCTAAAGTTTATATCCCTAGTTGTCATTTTCCAGCTCTGCAGTTAATCAGAGCATACAGTAAGCTCACTGTGCCACTGTGGAATGTCCAGCTGGATATTCAGGCATAGGTCTCACTGTCAGATGTAATTACTCAGCCTGACCAAGCCTGCCCAAGAAATGAGGCTGAATGTGATGTTTGATGTTATGCTGAACTTGAAAGCTGTGAAAATGAGGCAATTCATTTGTTGACAAATGAGTGTCGATTCTAGTCTTCTAGTTATGGTGGACTACTAGTGGTATCTTAAGTGCTTTCACTCACTATTCTGCCAGCACTGCATATGTGCAATTTCCGCTGGAGTAATTGCTTAGTCCATTTTGTGTTAAAAGTAAGGGCAAATGGTACACTCAGTAGAGGAGGAAAACCAATGACACTTAGGAGACAGAAATCAAAAACTGCTCAATTGACAGTTCCTGGAATGAGTAAGGCAGTCTTGAACTGCCATATGGTTGCTGCACAGGAAGTGA
The DNA here is from genome assembly GCF_019279795.1 of Protopterus annectens. Taxonomy (NCBI): domain Eukaryota; kingdom Metazoa; phylum Chordata; order Ceratodontiformes; family Protopteridae; genus Protopterus; species Protopterus annectens. The sequence continues at coordinate 489,368,820 of NC_056747.1, forward strand.
CGTAAGGGCAAAAAAGAGAAAACAATCCATGAAGCAGCTTTCTTTAGCGCAGGTACTCTGCACACTGACTAAAACGGACTAGCTAGATAACTATATCTGGACTTCTGAAGAATGTTTAAAAAAATTACACAATTGTGTGCAGTTGCTGAGCAGTAGTGGGATGCCAGAGAAACAAAAAACCCATATGCCATTCAATTTGTTACAGTTGGGAGTTGCAGAAATGGAAGACTGAGTTTGGAGGAAAACACAATGCTTGTTGGAGTACTGGAGCTGGCTGAAGCTGGAGACCCAGTTGAACAGCTGTGAAAACTTGCTTGCTATATGGCCAAGTATGCATGAATGATTGGAGCTTGAAAGACCACACATAATTTTTGTTCCTAGACTACGTTTTGCAGTGAAAAACTGTGGCAGCAAAGTTAGATTTGCTACCTATGCACAGAAGGGGAAGATGCTTTCTTTATTGGGGGCTACATTTAAAAATGTATTATGTAAAAAATTAGAGTGGTCATGTAATTAGTGATTACTACAGTCTAGTGTTACAATGATCAATTCCCATTAAAGTAAAAATATCCCTAGGATGATGCTGTGTTTTTTATGTAGTGCATTTCTAAGGTTTTTTACACACACACACACACACACACACACACACATACACATATATACAGGGCTGATTGTGCCCCCCCCCCCAGCTGTAAACAAAGAAGAAAAGAAAATACAAATATTAAAAACGCAAGTCACGGAACATCGTGCATGTGCACTTGCAGCATTTACAGCATTTATGGACTGCTGGTGAACCAGTCTGGAGCTTGCGCATAGAATCCAGACTTGTCTCACCAGCAGTTTGGATTAGGAAGCGAGCACGCAGAAGCACTTTCCCAGACGTCTATGCAGTTACAACTGCATAGACTTGAAAGGGGATTAAACTGCAACGTCCACAGGCTGGTAGCACTCGGCTTGCTCTGCTGTCGTCATCACGGGCTAGATGGAAGGACATGCTGCATGGATGCGTTTACGGGCTGTGGATGTTGCAACTTGTTTTACGGACTGAGGTAAGGAATACAGTGTGTGTGTGTGTGTGTGTGTGTGTGTGTGTGTGTGTGTGTGTGTGTGTGTGTGTGTGTGGGTGTGGGTGTGGGTGTGTGTAATGCCCCAAGTGCTATATGGTGGGGGAAGAGAACAGGCTTGATCCCTGTACCTTAGGCCCAGGTAGCAAGAGCCTGAATTCCTTACCCACCTCCTCTTCTTCTTTTGGCTGCTCCCATTAGGGGTCGCCACAGTGGATCATCTGTTTGCATTTCTTTATGTCCTCTGCATCTTGCTCTGTCACACTAACCACACCTGCATGTCCTCTCTTACCACATCCATAAACCTTATCTTAGGCCTTCCTCTTTTCCTGTTACCTGGCAACTTCATCCTTATCTTTTTCCCCAATATACTCTGCATCCCTCCACAGCACATGTTCAAACCAACATAATCTTGCCTCTCTGGCTTTGTCTCCAAACCTTCCAACTTGGGCTGACCCTCTAATATACTTATTCCTAATCCTGTCCACCCTCATCACACCTAGTGCAAATCTTAACAACTTTAACTCTGCCACATCTAGCTCTGACTCCTGCCTTTTTGTCAGTGCAACTGTCTCCAACCCATATAAAATAACTCGTCTCACACCCTCTTGTAGACTTCTTTCACTCTTACTGGTACTCGTCTGTCACAAATCACTCCTGACACTCTTCTCCACCCACTCCATCCAGCCTGTACTCTCTTCTTCACCTCTCTTCCACACTCACCATTCCTCTGAATTCCCTACCCACTACCATTTGTAAAGAAATTGCAGATTTTTCCCTCATACTTGTTCTGTTCTGTTCCTCATAAAATCTGTGGTTTCTGTATTTTTGTGTCCGTACAAAGCCAGTAGTGCAGTGGTAGCATTGTTGCCTGACAGCTACAGGTTCTCTGGTTTGAGTCTTGGCTGGGGTTCCTTCTGTGTCGAGTCTGCATGTCCTCCCTGTGTTTGTGTGGGTTTCCTCTGAGTGCTCTGGTGTCCTCCCACCTTACAAAGACATGTGCCTGGAGTGTTTCTCCATTGGGCTCTGATAATAATTGGCTTTTGTTCCAAGTCAGACCTTCCTGGTTAAATGTTAATTGACAAGCATTTGAATTTCAGACCTCATATTCTTCAGAAAGTACATGGTAACACAAAAGTTTTTATTCTAGCAATTTTCTAAGTTTATAAGATGGATATTTGAAATGTGTCCCTATTTTTGGGACTGTGTTCCCTCATTATTGGCTTTGTCCAGGTTTTTTGTGCTAAGGTTGAAAGCTATAGGTACTTCAACAAGATGATCACTGGCCTCAAACAGATGCCCTATGTAGCTCAACTGAAGAAACTCCAGCTGTACTTGGTTGCATACTGCCTACTCAGAGGTGATATCTGCCTGACATACAAGGCCATGTCCAACCCATAATTGATGGACATGCTCCACCTAAAGAAAACCTTATCCCCTTGAGCCACATGCTCTAGGGATCTAAACCTCACCACAACAATAAATAGGATGTGCTAGAGGGATAGATTGCTGTCCTAGAGATTTCCCATACTTTGGAACAAGATTCCAATCTACATTAGGCAGAGCTCCTCGCTAACACTCTTCAAGAGAAACTTTGAGTGGATGGTAAACAAAGTTTACCCCGGGGATCCCTTCAGTGGCTCTGCTGGACGGGAGGCACCGGGAACTAATCTAAGGGGGGAGCAAAAGCCAGCACATTCTGGCTAGGCTTATAAATGCCTTTGGGCAGATAGCCTAGTACCTACCTATGAACTGAATATGTTTGGGGGCTGTATTCCCCCATTACTGGCGTTGTCCAGGTGTTTTGTGCTAAGAGGTTGACAGCTATGGTGAGAACTGAATTCACTAAATGGTAGCCATTTAAGTTTCAGTCTTGCTGATTTGGCATAGTGGTATGTTGCTCTGACTGTTTTTTTGTACAGGGTCCTGGGTTCAAGACTTGGCTGTGAAATGTATGGTGGTAACACAGAATGTTATTCTAGCAACTTTCCAACATTATACAAGAAATGTTTAAAATGTGTCCCTGGTTTTCGGGCCCCCCCACCAATGCATTTTTGCTTTTTCCAGATTTCTTGTGCTGCAAAGTTCAGACATACAGCTGAGTTAGTAGATTTTACAAGGACCTGAGAGCTGCAGGGGAGCAAAAGTTTAGTGCTGCTTATGCTGAGTCTGCTTGCATTGTTTATAGCACAACAGGTAGTGTACTTGCTTTTGATGCAGAAGGCTGTCGGTTCTACTCCCACAGTAGAAAGATGCATTGCTGATACTGTACTGTGTTGCAAAGGGGATGGATGCTGCACTCCTTTTTGGTGAAGATACCTAGTAACTATGAACTTTTTATTAGTTTGCCATCCATTCCCTATTGCAGTATTACTAGCTTATCATTTTCCCGTAACATAGACAATTTATTCCTCAAGGGCAACAGGCACTTTATTTTACATTTGTTAACCGGGTTAGTCCAACTGAGCATTAGCTCATTTTCAGTGGAGACCCGAGGAGAAAAGCTCTGCAATCGGTGTTAACATTTTACATAAAGTCAGCAAGAAAATTGCATTGGCAGCTAAAACAATTAGAGAAATAACATTTTACAGAAAACAGTTGGTACAAATGTTAGAGATCAAACTGCAAAAAGCATTTACAACAAATCATACAGAAAAGCAGTAGAGTACAATGTCAGAATTTTTACGGCAAAAACTTTGGTATAATGTCAGTGTAGGGAAAACAGTGTTCATTATTTCTAAGTAGTTATATACAGTATAGGTACAGATGGAGTAGTAAGGTAATGTAGAGTTTAAGCAACAAGACAGAGGTAGATGGATATTAAGACAGCGGAAGAGAAAGGAGGGATGAGAGACGAGCTAGGGTTAGGTAGTTTCAGGGAGGATGACTACAATGGTAGGACCATTTATTTATTAGATATTCCCGAGTGGCTTGTTTGAAATGTTTTGTTTGGTTAAGGGACCTAATTTCTAGGGGTAGTTGGTTCCAAGTTGTAGCAGGGTTATAGTTATAAAGTAAACACCCTGATTTGGTTTTGGGTTTAAAGATCTTTAGGAAGTCTTGGTCTGAGCTACGTAATGTCCTGGTTGGGGAATATTTAGTTATAATTGATTAAAGGCTAGGGCAGAATGATGGTAGAGTGAGGATGGAGTGGATAATTAACAGTTGCTGTAGTAGCAGCAAATGAGGGAATTCAAGCCACTGCAACTGTTTAAGAGATAGGCAATGGTGTGATTTGTAGGTTTGGTTTGCAGCAAATCTGGCAATTTTATTATACGTAGTTTCAAATCTGGTTAAGAGTGTGGTGTTAAAATTTTGTGTATAATTGAGAGCTAAAAAGGAGGGTGGGAAGAAGAAATGCATGGGAGAGAGTTATTCTGGCTGAGTTGGTTAAATGTATTTCCTTTGGTAAAGGAGTTCGAGTTTCTGGTGAGTTTTTTTGATAGAGATGGTGATTTGGAGATCAAATTTAAGCTGATCATCTATTATGACTCCTAGCAGTTTAGTGCTAGGGTCTGAGATAATTAGTGTTATTGCTAGATAGGATGAAAAATGTTTTGAGATTGAGTTCTTTTGGGAGGAAGAGTAGGAACTTGGTTTTCTTAGGGTTGACAATTTGTTGTCACAAAGCCATATTTCTATGGTGTTGAATGATACTTTGGTAGTAGAGTGGAGGTCAGATGGATTGTCAGCAATGGTGATGACTGTAGAATCATCAGTATATTCTACAAGTGTGGAGTTGGGACAAGAAGTGTAAAGTAGGCTGGTACAAATATTGAAGAGCAGTGGCCCCAGTCTGGATCCTTGGGAGACACCCATTGAGATGCTTAGGGGGGGAGAAAGAGCAGAGTGCCATTTAACAGCTTGGTGGTTAGAGAGAGAGCTGGAAAACCAGGATATGGTGGGAGGAGAGAATCTTGGGTGAGAGAGTTTGTCTAGGAAGAGGGGATGGGCGACTGTGTCAAAGGCTTTGGACAGGTCGAGGAACAGACATGAGACTAGTTTGTTATTGTCATGGGCCAGTGATACAATATTAATGAAGGATATAGTGCAGTTGTAGTGCTGTGTTTGGGATGAAATCCATGTTGTGTGTGTATTGGAAGGTTCTGTTGGAGAAGGAATTGCATTATCTGCTTGTGAATGCACTTCTCAAGAATCTTGGAGAGGGGAGACAGTATAGCAATTGGTCTGAAGTTTGATATATCAGAACAATTACCTCCTTTATGTATGGTTAATGTGTAGAAAGTTTTTCCTGTTGATGGAACGTATGATTCAGAGATAGATCTGTTGATCAGAATGGATACTGGATAGGCTAGGGTTCAGCAGCTATATGTAGAAAGTAAGAGGGTAGGTTATTAGCTGAGGGGGAGCAAGGTTTTGAGTTTAGTGAGAAGAGATTTAATATATTTAATTGAGACAGATGTAAGAGAGAGAGTTAGAAGGAGAAGGAGGGGAAGATGAGAAAGTGGGGTTTTTAGTATGTCTACTAGTGGTGAGGTCCTTAATTATGGTAGTTATTGAATTAATAAAATTGTTAAATTCAGTGGCAGTTTCCTCAAAAGTTTTATTTGGGCATCGGTTGGGAGGGGAAGGGTTTCCTGGATGCAGTATATGATTGATTGAGTTCCAGAATTTTGTAGGGTCAGATTTTAGGGTAGTGGTAGGGTTTGCATAGAAGTTGATCCTGTCTTTGTTGATTTTTTTTATTTGATTTCTAAGTTCTTTGCAAGTCTGTAGGAGAGAAGGGGGGTCTTTGTTTTGGTCCATAATTTCCATATCTTGTCACGTCTTTTCATCAAGGCTCTAGTATGTTTGGTCAACCAAGGAGTGGTGTTTGCTTTGATTCTGATATTACGGAGGTGAGCTGCCATAATCAGGGTTCAACTAGCGGCCATCTCTAACTTTCATGTTGGGTTTTATAAACTAAACATTATGTCTCATAAGCTGTGTAAAGCCTTTCTCAGAGGGACTACTCTCCTTAGGCCCCCAGTAAGAGATCCCCCTCCTCCTTGGGACCTTAATTTGGTACTAGCCTCCTTGATTATGCCCCCTTTTGAACCAGCTGCATCCTGCTCCATGATGTTTCTATCTTGGAAAACTCTCTTTCTGGTAGCCATTACCTCAGCCAGACGTGTCACGGAACTTCAGGCACTGAGTGTTCGTCCTCTGTACTTTAAGGACAGGGTTGCTCTGAGAACTAATCCCTCCTTCCTTCCGAAAGTCTGCTCAGAGAATAACCTAAACCAGTCTATAGACCTCCTTGTGTTTTTCCCTAACCACACCAACAAGGCAGAATACAAACTACACCAATTGGATGTTCATAGACAATTGCGTTTTTACCTGCATAGAACAAAGGATATAAGAAAGTCGGACCAACTTTTCCTTTCCTATGCTAGGGGCAAACAGGGTCTTCCAGTTTCCAAAGTGACTCTGTTCAGGTGGTTGTCTCACATTATTACCTTCATCTATCAACTAAGAAACAAAGAGTTGTCTATCAAACTGAAAGGTCATTCTACTAAGGCTTTGGCCACCTCTGTAGCCTTCCAGGCTAGGTTGCCCATGGACTCTATCTGTGCCGCTGCCACGTGGGCAAATCCTCATACTTTTCTTTCTCATTACAAGTTAGACATGGTCTCCAGGAGTAGAGCTAACCTTGGTTGCACTGTTCTGAAGAGTATGTTCCAATGAGCCACCCAGGATCGTAGGTGCTAGGGACGCTGTCCCAACAAACAAGAAACAAAGGTGAGATAGACAACTTAACATAAAGAAGTTATGTACCTACCATAATGTTCCAGGTTTGTTGTCTTCATCTCACCTTCTTTCTTGCTCCCACCCTCCGTCCCCCTGTCCTATTCGACCGAGAGGAGTTCTGATTTCACTAGCTGAGTTTTCTCTGGTTTGTTTCCTCTACTGATTGAGAGAGTATTACAGGTTTGCTCAACATGTTTGTTTGGACAGGTTGATTCTCTGGGTATGTCTAGGGTTAGCTATTACAAATGAGATCTGGGTAGCTAGTGCTAGGCATCATGGGATAAGGGGTAGCCTCAAGCCAGTAAACAGCTCTCGAGCTATAGAAGATGGCCGAGTTGGAGCCAAGGATTGGCTCCGATTCCAACAAGCAAGAAAGATGAAGACAACTAACATGGAACGTTATGGTAGGTACATAACTTCTTTTTCAGTGCTAGGCTTGTACCAGCCTGAGACACAGTCTGAAAGCTCCATAAAGTCTGTCTTCATATGGACAAGAGAGGTGCATTGCAGGTTATTTACACATACATGGACTATGATGGAATCATGCTGGTACCTGTGGTGGAATGACTTGAGTGCGTGATTTGACAGATCATCTTGTTCAGTCTGGTTAGAGGAGCATCAGAATATCATACAATGGAGTCCCCTATGACAGAGTCCTGAGAAGTACGTTTGCTTGCCTTAAGAGCTTAGTGTTTGGGGTTGCACTGAGAGGGATAGTATGCATCGTGTTGGATGTTGATTTTTCTGAGTACCTTTAGGCTTGCTAGCTTTGACAACTGGCAGTCTAGGTGATCTTTGCTTAGGAAGGTTGCTTTTAAGTGCTTCAGCATTTGTTAATCTGTGTGTGTGTTGTTTGCTATGTGAGGTGGGTGTTGTATGCGTGGTTTTGACAACCTCATTTGTGCTTGTATGCAAGAGTTAGCCTCAAGTGTCATTGAGCAAGTACACCTCTTGCACATTGTTTGCTGCTTTAAGGAGTAAATGGTTATTCGCAAGCTTGAGACAATTGTTACATTGTCTCAAGATGACGAAGAAGGCTACAGAAAAGTTAGGACATTGTATATCCATACTGTCCAGTCCTTTGATTGGTGAACTACTAGGAGGTGGTGTATTGAGTTTAGAAGGCTATTAAGGATGCTTTGTTAATGCAAACTAATAAGGGTGCTTTATTGGGGCACTTTAGCAGGGCCAGACTTGCAGGAATACAGCAATTAAGTAACATCAAAAAATACAAAGTAGCAAATTACACAGTAGCACTGTCATTCAAGCTTCTCAAAAGTGCAATTCTCAGCAGTCAGACAGTACAATATCAGAGTACTTGAAAATGGTTTAAAGTGCAAAAAAATCTGCAGATAAAGCAGTTAAAGTGCAAAACAGTAAAATAAATGTTTTGTCTGCCAAGGATGGCACAGGATTTATTCAGGACCCTCTCAATTTAGGTGAAGGATGCTAAGCAGATGGGAGCTTTGTGAAAATGATTTGTAGTAAGAGAGGTTTACTCCAGAAGAATACTTGTTTGCTGACTGTTCTCTCAGTATTCTGAATCTCTGTAAACCAATAGGAAGGAAAGTACTTGGCTTGCACCTCTGACAATAGCAATCAAAGAGGGATGGATGGACTAAGCTAGTCAGATTAATACAATGGCCGAAAAGCATAAACAATGGCTTTTAAAACCACAACAACATAACAGTGGGAGGGTTGGGGGAAAATTCAAGCTGCTGTTAAGAAGACAAACAAATCAAATCAAATACAGATGCTTGTTTACAGTGTCAGCATATGAGCCAAAATGGCCAAGAAAATGTTTTAATCCAGTGCAATATAGACAGTTGATTAAGCAAAGACCAGGATAGCAATCCAATCAGTAAAACAGACAGATATACCAGACTGAGGCACTTTTGCGACACAGCCAAGCTCTCACCAAGGCTAATTGCAAGTACTTTTGCCTGCTCTTTAACACTACTCTCTCAGCTAAAGGGCAGCTTTACTCAAAATGCTCATGTAGACTTTGCCACAACATGCTGTGAGGGAAATGTGTGTTTTTGCATTCTTGTGTTTTTTATTGTTTCATTGCCTTCCTTTATTTTGTGTATTTTGCTTTATTTTCTTTACACCGTGTTTTACTTGTTTTCTGCTTTAATTCCATACTTAAACTTGGAAATAGACCACAGCTGTCTGTTGTCGCACTGAAATTGTTTTTGCCCCATAATCCTACTTTTTGAACTCTACTCTCTTTCTAGTTGCCTGCCCCTTATGTTAATTATTCCACATATCTCCCTCCCTCTCCTTTTTCATTGGCTATTGAGTACACACAAAGTTATTTTGTGAAATCATATCCATTCAACTATTTAAATTTATTGGCTTATCCCACTGTATTCACTAGAACCAAAATACAAAGTGCTCACCCCCTTCCAATCTATCTTGATCTTTTAAAATTAATGGCTGCTCACTTAAATAGCTAAACCTTTAGTTAACCCCTCCTTCATATCTAACTGCTTAGTGCACACTGCAGCTCATAGGATATTAACCTATTTTTCTATCTTGCCTTTAAAATCTGCAACATCTACTCCAAGACCACCAATTATTGGAGAGCCCACATTCTGCCTCTCAGTAATCATCTTGGGATTATTCCTTCTGTTTTGCTTCTGGTGAGAAAAGGAGCACAGGGACATTTCCTGGCAACTGCTAATCATCAGAAAGCCTAATAACTGTGTCATAGGTGCTAGCTTGGAATTTGTGCTTACATCCTGCCCCTGACAAGAGAAGGAGCAAAGTGCATTCATTCCTGAATGTTTCTGTTTGGGTGCAGTGTCTTTGACCTTCCTAACTGATCTGGTTGCTATTCAAGGCATCTACCGGGAAAAGGCTGCAACAACCCTAAAGACCTTTGCATCATCTGGGAAAGCCTGTGGCCTGCTTTTCATCTTGGGATTGATGCTACTGTTTTATTTCTGGTGAGAGAAGAAGCAAAGGAACATTGTATCCCAGATGTGAGTAGCTGTGGTGAGACCAGCACTAGTAGTCATTCAGGTGACTCCCCTCTTCATCTTTGACAAGCTATTCTTTCATTTCGGTAAGTACTGCTTGATTTGCTTCTAACTTAAGAAATATCTGCCAAAATACTTTGTCCATAAATTATCAGGGTATACTTATAACCTTCCCGTCATCTGTTTGGCAGTGCCCTCTGTAGATGCAAACATCTCAAGATGACATTTTTCCTGTAAAAGCACTATTGAAATTTCATCAGTACCTAGTTGCATACAGGACAAGTTTGCAGTGATAAGCACTGCCCCCAGAGTTGCAAACAAGATACTGTCTAATCAATAAAAAATGGTCTGTTGCCACAGATATGAACTTTCCCACCATTTCCATTACCAGCTTGGTAGACGTGAGTTTCCTGAGAATTTCTGTTATCCTGCTTATTGACAATCAAGTAATTCTCAAACAAACTGATATAGTATGTTAGAGATGTATTTACACAGTGTCACTGGAGGTAAAGCTCTCACATAAAAGCACTCCTGATGTCAGTAAGGTTGTCAGTAGTACACACACTGTACCCATCACACACATTTTAAAGCAGACACACAGACCCACGTATACTGAGGCACTTCAATGCAATCTTCTTAAACTTGAAAGACCTCCTAGATGAAGTACACATAACAAATACCCCCAGCAGCCCTGAATGCACTCTTTCAAAAACAACACCCAGACCAACACATACAGACACATCTCATGAAGCCTCTACTTCTAAGCCTATAAGGCAAGCCACTATGCAATCCAACATTCTGGTCATTGGAGACTACAGTGTGAGAGACATGGATGTACTTCTCACCAGGCTGAGTAAGGAAAAACTCAGTCAGTTGCTTATCAGGGGCCGGGATCTGCCACATTATGCATACACTCAGGACTTTGGACCACAAGTATTAGTATGACTCAAGTAATAGTTCGTGTGGGTGTAAATGACCCGAGACCTACCTCCCTAGACTATATGAAGAGATGACATGGAGTTTTCAGAATGTGTCCCAGGCTGGTATGAACATAGTATTTAGCAGCATTTTGCCTTCTTCAAGGATGATGCCACACTATGAACAAAAGATGACTGACTAGTAATTTTCTTAGTTGCTGGTGTCATTCTGAGGAGGTGCAGTATTTGTCAGCATGGAAGGAGATGGTCAAAAGACCATGCTGCATTGCAAGTTATGGTCTGCACCTCTCCCCTTTAGGCTTTTGAATATTGGCTAAAATGTTGTCCTCCCAACAGTGCCTTTTTTAGGCAATGCCAAACTGAAAGTATTTCTGACATAGCGAATCAAAAACAAGAAAATCTAAAGGTGTTACTGCTCAATGCTAGGAGTATAAACAAAAAATCCACTTCCTAAAAGCTCTGTTCACCCTAAAAAATGCTGAAGTCTGTGCAGTCACTGAGACATGGTTTAAAGATGCAGAGAACACACCGACAGTTACAGGTTATAATACCTTCCTCACACTTAGACCAGTTACTACCAGGGACTAAAAGTGGAGGTGTCTTGATCTGCATCAGAAATAAATATACCTCAAGGCTGGTCAAGCAGGACAGTGCACTTCATAGATTCATAGATTAGTACTAAGATAACTGCCCTTGCAAGCCATTTTAAGCCTAGCCAATTATCCCTTGTGAGACTCAAACCCTGCACCTTGTGTTTGTAAGGCAAAGACCTTAACCATTAGGCCACCCTCCCAATATTGAGCTTCTCCAAGTACAAATCACCATAGGCAAAATCCAATACTACTACTTGCAAAGCTATAGGTTCCATTCTGTGATGCAGGAAACCCATACCATGTATTTAAATGTATTGGAAGTACTCACCTTCTAACCCAATACCATATTCATGGGTGACTTTAATTACCCCAAGCATACAGGCACAGAGATTCTTGGATTTTGTAAACACGAACTCTCTGGACCATATTGTCAGTTCACTGATCAGAGGTGCAACCATATTGGATCTAGTCCTCAATAATATGGGAGAGTACTGCACACCCCCTAGCTTAATGTTTTTTTTTTTGGTAAGGTCAGACCATAAAATCATCTCCTTTTGAAGTAAAAATAAAACCTGGACCCCCAGCTAATCCTGGAATATTCAGGAACTACTCTAAGGCTAATTTCCTATGTTAAGTGATAACCTGGCAAAATTTCAAATCTCCATAAAATCATGGTAAAAATTAGGAAGTGCACAGCAGGATAAAAGCACTCTCTTCAAACCAAGCAAACGACTCCGAGGACAAAGTCTACTAAAGCCAAATATGGGGTAAATTTAGCCTCCAAGGAAAACAACAAGGTATTCTTTAGCTATGTCTGCAACATCAAAGGCAATTCGAAGTTGTGTGCACAGCACATTATTAATGGAGTCCCCTATACTGAGCCAGAATATGTAGTAAACCCTACTGGCCAACAAATTCAACTCCAACTTTGCCTCTCTCTCTCCCTCAAGAAATACCATCAAATATAACTCACCCTACTAACACTAGGGAACAAGTCCTTAATGCTCCCTCCGAGGTCAAGAATACCGCATCAGTAGACCCAGACAGTATCCCAGGATGCCTTCTAACTAGCATGAAATATGACCTATCAGGCCTTCTTCAATTGCTGCTTAACTGTAGTCTCCCAAGAGGCTTTGTGCCTCCTGAATGAAGAAAAGCAACAGCCATCACTCTACACAAAGGTGGGCCATCAACAGACCCTGGAAACTACAGATCTATAAATTTCACTGGTTTTGTATGCAAAGCCATGGAAAGGATTATCATGGAACTGATCAGCAATGACATAGTAAATTTCCAGACACTGGGCCCAACCCAATTTGGTTTAATTAAGGGCAGGTCACGCCTACTCAACCTGGTTTACTTCTTTGAGAAGGTCACCAAAGCAATGTGTTAGGGCAAAATGGTTTACATTGTTTATCTTGACCTGGCCAGGGCATTTGACACAAGACCTGACTCTGCATTGTTGATCATCTCAAGAGGTTAGGTATAAACCCTAATGTCACCCAGTGGATAGGCAGCTGGCTCACAGACAGTACCCAGGAAGTTACAATTGGGGAGTCTACCTATATAAAAGGCCAGTCACAAGCAGAGTCTCACAGGGATCAGTCCTGGGACTGATAGTTTTGGCATTTTACTTCTGTAAAGTCAAGGCCAAAGTCAGTGGCCTCTGGATGATTATATTTGCAGATGATTGCAAATTAGGAGTGGTCATTGAATCCCCACCAACACAAATATTCTCCAGGAAGGGCTGACACAAGCAACTGGTGTCAGAGCCATGGACTAAAACTAAATGCCAAGAAATGCATAATAGTGTATTCCTGAAATTCCTCCATCCTTGGTAAAAATCATATTGACAACACACCCCTAAGAGTTGACCCAGTAGTCAGGGACTTGGTTGATGCATACAGACAGTAATGTAGCCTTTGACCATTGTGTGCCTACAGTGGTGAGGAAACCATTCTATGTTGTACAACTTATAAACAAAAGGTATGGCATCCAAGTCCAAGGAAGTCCTTATTCCAGTGTATTCATCATGCATCAGACCTATCATTGAGTACAGTGCCCCCCCCCCCCTTGGTATGTAGCTAACCAGGCATATCCATACCAACAATTGGAATGTCCACAGAGGTTCCTCACTAAAAGAATACAGGACATAAGTAACATGTCCTGTGCAGACCACCTCAGGGCCCTATCACTGTAATTTGTTTCTTACAGGCTGTTGAGGGGTGTTCTATGCATTGTCAGAACCCATTCTGATGGACCTCCTGCATATCTGTAAAACAAACAGACTTGTGCCTTGCTTGTGATATGAAGAGGTCATGCTGGAGAGAGAGGTATGTATCCCAGAGACTGCCCTGTCTCTGGAGCAGGCTTTCCATCAATGTGAAGCAGAGCCCCTCCCTAACCCAGTTCAAGTGTAACTTCGACATTTGGTTGGGAAGCAGGAAATTAATTCCTGGTTTTGGCACCTGTCTCTCTAATGGACACATGCAGCATCCAAATGGTTCATCTCCGTGGCCATTGCTAGTAAATGTTTCATCTCCCAAGCCCCTGCTTACACTTATCAAGGGTAGCAGAACTTGTCAGAGATTTGGGATTCATGGCTAGGCTTAAAAAGACCCTTGTGTTTGTTAGCCTAGTAAACATCTATGAACAGAACAGTACTGTGGTCCTACAACCTACTGATCCTAATCACATGATTTGTTATTTATCTGGTTTGATGCTATCCGTGTCATTATTGATCACAGATGGGTCTTGGATCTGAGCTGGCATTGCAAACGACAGCTCTAGAACTTAAGCGCTTTTCCTCCCAAGATTCCCTGTACACATAATCCTCAAATCTCATTTGCCGTGATTTGTGAGTGGACATGCTCCCTATGGCTCAAGCTTTATTTAAAGATAAGTAACTTCTTTGTATTTTCTTGGAATTTTTTCTGTCTTTTCTACCTTTTATCTGCTGGTAGCTAGTCCCCCCCCCCGCTCAGTTAGCTGTTGGTCAGTCTGTTAGTTTTTGGCCTGCCTTGTCCCCTATGTGGTAGTTTCCTTCCTCCTTGCTCTCTCACTTTCCCTCTCCTCCTTTCCTTTTGGGTGAGTGTGTGTGTTAAGATGTCTGACAAATCCTCAGTTCAGACGCTGCACATGTGTTCAGAAGTTGGCTCCTGCCAACACACACAAGGAATACGTCTACTGTCTAGGAGAGCCCCATTTAGAGGTTGAATGTAATATCTGTGTGGGATTCAACCCCAGGGATCTTTTAGACCATAGGAATAAGCTTTTACTTGAAGGGCTTGCTAAAGGGGTTCCCTGGTCTTGAGTTCCCCCTCTAAAGCCCTCTCAGATCCTAAGAGGAAGCCCTCTTCCTCTTGGGACTCAACTGTAAAAAGGCCGAGCCTCTTGGATTCCAGTTCCCCAGATCCAAGTCCAGCCTCAGGGGAATTGGCTCTATGGGTCTTCATTTCTGAGACCCTCAGCTTCCTCTTTGGATCGGAGTCCTCAGAGGCACAAGGTCCTCTGTGCCGATAAGGTCCAAAACCCCCTTGGATCCAACTGCTCCATCAGATCCATCCATGGGGTCCTCAGTGCTGTGGGATCTGACGGCTTTCTCAGAGCCTATCCTTACTGATGACACCCCAGCTACTACTAGGAGGTCAGATCCGAGTCAGTCTAATAGGTCCTCCTCCAGAGACCGCAGACCTTCTGCTTGGTTAGACTATTCTTCCATTAACTCCAGGTCTCCCAGAAGTTTGCTCCCTTTGGACATGGATTGGATGATAATGAGCATCCTCAAAGCCCAAATGGAACTCTGCTTGTTGTCATCCCCTGACCAGTTGCCAAGGGGCTCTTCACCTTTGTCAGAACTCCTCTCTCCCCATCTGACTTTTATCCGAGTTCGGTCCCCCAGGGTCAGAACATGCCCAGGGAGAGCCATCGGTGTCTGGTAGTGTTTCCATTACTGCACCTCCTGGGCTCCTGGTGGGTTCAGCTCCATTGCCCTAGGAGCTGGCGATGCCTTGGCCCCAAGAGGGCTGTGGGGGCAACTGGGGTAGGGGATCTGGTCCAGAGTGTTTGAACCGTTCCCTCCTCTTGGAGTCATCTGCTTTGGACAGCTCGGGACCAATATTGTCCAGGGATGTTGGTGCAGTGTTAGGGTCCCCCCTTCTGCCCCTGTCGGCCTTACCCAGCAGGGGAGGGAGGTGGAGCTAACTCCAGCCCATCTGCCTTCTGGGTGATAGAGAGGACAGTCTCCAGATGGTCGACAGCCTCAACCACAGCTCTGAACCAGCCCTTGCCTTGTTCTACTTTGGGTGGTGAGTCCTCATCATCGATTCAGGGTCAACCTTCCTGTGAGCACCTTCAGAAGTGCATTATCTCCATTGGGGTGCCGTCCTCTGCTGAGTCCTCCCCAGAGCCCATGACAGAGTAGCCTTCATAGAAGAGGATGTGCAAGAGGAGGCAGTTGGACTTCCCTTGAGTCCCCTCACTAAGGACACTGATTTTGAGGAGGGGAGGGGTCCCCCAGACTTTCATCCCAGGAGGTGCCCTTTGGGGATGTCCTCAGGAACCTGCAAGAGCGGGATTGTTGGGCTCCCCCCACCCCATCCTCTGAGGAATCCATTTTCCTGAAGTCCTTCAGGACAGGCCCATCTTCCTCTTGGGTGTCTCCCCCTGTGGATGAGCTCATCCAGCTTATTTAAAGCAGGGCATGGAAGGAGGTGGACACAGTAGAACCAGTCACTAAGAGAGTGGACAAATTCCTGAGTCCACCTAAGATAAAGCCTTTTTGGAGCAAGGGTGTCCCAGGTGATGCCATCATGGTTGCTGCAGCCACTAAAAAGGAACTCATGGAAAAGAAGTCTATGGTCTATCCCCTGAATAGAGTTTTACAGGTGATTGACTGTCTTGGGAAGTGCGTGTATGCCTCAGTCACATTTGGACCGAGGACTACAAATTACATGACACACTTAGCATGGCTGCAGAGGGATTTGGTGTCAGAGCTTTCCTCTTCCTTTCAGAGTTGCTGCCTCCGGAGAGTCTTAAGCTGGTCTCTCTAAAGCTTTCTACCCTCTCATCCCTGGCTAACGCCTTGATGTGGTTGATTCTAATGCTGCTGAGGCCACCTCTTGAGCAGCGGGCACAGGCATTGCTATTAGGGGAAATGCCTGGCTTCACCTTTGCAGGTTTGTGGACAACTTCAAGGCGTCCTTTACCAATGCCCCTTTTGATGAATATATTTTCTTTGGTCCTTCTGTCAAGGAAAACTTGAATCGCAGCGAGCAGGAAGGAAAGACTTTGTCCGCAGTCGGGATCAAGTTTTTGACTCCCCAACATTCCTTTCCCAGGAATCAGTGGGATAGTGAGAAACTGTGATTTTGGAGGGTGCAGTCTTCCTTCTGAGATGTGCCTCAGGAATCCTCTTCTTCCAGCCGCAGAAGGGGATTTGATAATAGGTTCATAGGTGTGTTCTAGGCTAACGGCCCTGGAGCCTATATAAGCCTAGCCCATAAAGATTCCCTGGCATCATATTGCCCAAAGTTAGTTCCCAGTGCCCCTGTCAAGTAAGGCCACTGACGTGATCTCCGGGGTGAACTTCCTATTGCCCATCCACTCATCAAGATTTCTCTTAGAGGGCCAGTGAAATACTCTGCTTGACATGAATGGGAAGTTTGTTCCAGAGTATGGGCAGTCTCTGAGTTAGGAACCTGTCCCTCCAGCATGTTCTGTGTATTGTAGTAATGAGGTTTAGGTCCTAGATATAGTATATAGATAGTATAATAGACTCTGCCCTAGAGGCAGAGTAGGTCCACAAAAATCAGGACTCTAGAGAACACTTCTTGGAGAAGCCCCCACATTGCTCCTGAAGCACTGCCCAGCTGTCCTGCCTTGGAGGCAGTTGGGGGCCATATCTCCTTGCATCCCCTGGCTTTGTTTACTATTATTGCAGACAAGTCGTTGCTAAGCATTTTGTGCAGGGGATACTTCATATCCTTCAGTCAGCCCCCTCCAATTCAAAAGTCACTCCTGGACATTCCACCCCAGCCAAAGGGAGTTCTCTCTCACAGAGGTTCAAGACCTTCTTCAAAAAAGAGCCATTCAGAAGGTCCCAACAGGACAATGAGGATCTGAAACCTACTCTCACTTCATTTTAGTGCACAAGAAAACCAGGGACCCGTGTCCCATTCTGGACCTCAGCATTTCGAATCTGCCGATCAAGACGTCAGTGTTCTGGATGGTCACATTTCAGTTCATTCTTTCGTTTCTGCACAAGGAAGATTGGATTTGCTCAGTGGCTCTCAAGGATGATGTACTATCACATAAAAATAGACAGATGCTCCAGGAGATGCCTGTGCTTCCAGCTGGGGGCCAATAACTGTTAGTCTAAGCCCTGCCCTTTGGTCTCACCACATGTATGGCAGTGGTAGCAGCCCATATCCAGCTGCAGGGGTTTCAGGTCTTTCCGTACCTGGATGATTGGCTCCTCACTGTTCCCACAAGGCATCAACTCACTCAAGCCATGAATTATACTCTTGGCCTATTTTGAGATCTGGAAATCACTGTCAGCTTTCCAAAAATCTCATCTTGCTCCATGCCAAAGATTGGAATTTATATGGGTTCTTCAGGACATGGTGTTGGCGAGTGCAGCTCTTTCCCCATGCAGGGTAGACATAATTCAGAAACAAGTCCACCTTCTTGATCAGGAGAGTGTTCCTGCCCATTTGATCCTACAAGCCCTCAGTTCCATGGTGAGAGCAATTCATTTGGTTCCCTTGGCCAGTTATCCCATACAAGTTCTTTAATGGATCCTTGCGTTGCAGTGGTCTACTCATCTTCATCCTATGTTCATGGCAGTCATGGTCTCTCAGGTCTGCCGGTGTCACTTAGCGTGGTGGCTCCAGTCCAAAGACCTTCTGCCAGGGATACCCTTTTGTCTTCCCCAGCCCCAGGCCACTGTGACTACGGATGCCTCCCTGTTGGGGGGGGGGGGCATTTTCAAAGAAGGATGGTCCAAGGCATGTGGTCCCCATTGGAGACCAAGATGCACATCAATCTCCTAGAGATGAGAGCAGTCCTCTTGTTGCAAGTCTTCCATAACTATCTCCCTCTCGAGACTGTGGCAGTTCAGACAGACAACATGGTGGTAGTCTGGTACATCAACAAACGGAGAGGAACAAAATTGTATCTTCTGTCCAGAGAGGTGATGAGAGAGTAGGAATGAGCGATGCCCTACAGGGGCTTTCTTCTTACAACTCATATTCCCACTGATTCCAGCATGTTGGCCGTGAGGCTCAGCAGATCTATCCTGAGCCCTCATGAGTGGTCAGTGAACCAGTCAGTGGTGAGTCAGATTTTCGACCACTCCCTTGCTGTGATCTGTTTGCCTCTCTGATCAATCACAAATGCAGCAAATACTTTGCCCTGATCCCCCCCCCCACCAGGGGAGTCATCCAGAGACGCTCTGGTGCACGATTGGCCACCGGGTCTTCTGTACACCTAACCCTCAACTCCCCTTATTCCCAAAGTCTTCCAGAAAGCGCATCACCGGAAGACTCATCTCATCCTCATTGCTCCTTTCTGGCGTCGTTAGACGTGGTTCTCCCTCCTTTGGTCTCATCTGAAGTATCCACCTTGGATATTAGATCCTGCCCGGGATCTCATTTCCCATCCCTGGAGGCTTCCTCTTCCTAACCTTCAGTCCCTTTGGCTGACAGCTTGGTACCTCCAGTGCCAGTGATTGTCAGCCAGCTTAAACTGCCTTCTCCAGTGAAGGAAATTGTTAGCCTCCCAAACGCCTTCTACTAAAAAGGTTTATTCCAGCAAATGGAAAAGATTCTCCTTTTGGGCTTGTCAACGTGACATGGATCCATTTTCAGCTTCTATTCCTGACATTTTGTCTTTCCTTTCCTCTCTGTTACAACAAGGGGCTAGCATCTTGATCAAAATTCAGTTGGTGGCTATATCCAACTTTAACTTGTGAAAGCCCCATGTTTTCTTCTAGACTGTGCAAAGCCTTTCTTAAGGGAGTTTTCTTGCTCAGGCCTCATTTCAAAGATCCTTCTTCTTTGGATTTTAATTTGGTGCTGCAGTCCCTGACACAACCTCACTTTGAGCCTGCGGCCAAGTGTAATATTAAGTTTCTGTCTTGGAAGATGACATTTTTGGTGGCTATTACCTCGGCCAAGAGGGTTTCTGAATTGCAGGCTCTTTGCATCAATGCCACCTTCATGGTTTTTCACAAGGATAGAGTATCTCTCTCAGAGCCAGTCCTTCATTCATTTCTAAACTAGCCTCAGAGGCCAATCTTAATTCAACCACCTCTCTTTTTTCCCAATTTTTTGAACAAAGGGGAGTACAAACTGCATTTCCTGGATGTGCATAGGCAGCTGCATTTCTATTTGAAGAGAACTGTAGAATTTTTGAAAATCAAATCAACTTTTTGAGGCATACTCTCAGGCCACAAAAGGTCAGGCCATTTCCAAGGTTTCTATTTCTTGTTGGATTGCTGGTTGTATAGCTCACATTTATGAAAGCAATCACATTGAACTTCCCAGGCCAGTTAACGCCCCTTCTACTAGGTTGGTGGCCACTTCTTCGGCCTTCTGGGCAAGGACTTCTTTGGGTGACATTTGTGCTGCCACTACTTGGTCAGATCTCCATACCTTTGTAACACATTACAAACTGGAGTTTGTGTCCAGGGGTAGAGTTTCATTGGTTCTTCTGTGCTCCAGCATGTCCTTCCTTGACACCCCCCAGGGTTGTCTATAGCAGGGGGGAGTCTGACCCATCCGTGATCAATAATGAAATGGATAGCATCAAATATGTACTTGGAATCTGTGCTATCAACTGTCATTACTCATCACGTTCCCACCATCTGTTGCCCCTCCTTCTGGTGACTGGGGAATTATGGAGTAATGGTGGTGTTAGTATCCCTGTTCCTTCTTGTGGGCAGTTTCACTGTCCTTGTTTCTATCTAGCAAACTTGATCTGAGGATTATGGGTAGCAGGGGATCTTGGGAGGGAGGAGCTTGAGCTCAGGAGCTGTCGCTTGCAATGCCAGCTCGGATCCGAGGTCTGATCCAGGACTCATCCATGATGAATAATGACACTGGATAGCACAGATTCCAAGTTATGGTAAGTACATAACTCCTTTTAAATTTTCATGGCAAATCTTGTTAGATCAAGGAAGCTAAGGTTCTCAATGAACCTGATCTTATGCTATGACTATCAGAAAATAAATTTAGATTTGCTATCCATTCTGGGAGTGCTGGCTTTAAATTTTGGTTTTGTATACTTCACAGCTCACCTCGGACTATTGGTTGATTATGTGCACATTTCTAACTTTTACTGGATTATTTTTAGTACTCCCATTTGGAATTCTATGCTGAAGTGTTTTCTTTGAACTTTCACACTATTCGTGATTGAAGCCTCTGTTGGACTGAGCAATTTAATCCCAAGATTGACCCAAGATTTGGATGACATTACCTTGCTTTTGCCAGTAAAAGAACAGGATATCCATGCTAGATTGGATCCATATGCGTCCACACCTGCTGAAGAAAAATGAACAAACCAATTCCTTCTTCATCTCTTCACAGACCAGAATTAAGAAAGTACATACTACTGTATGGCATTCAAAATTTTTAAATGCATACTGTGCTATGGACAATGGTGCCATGTGATGTACAGTTAGGGTTGAACTGGGTGTGGGTACAGATGATACAATTTTTCTTAAATTGTGGAGTGCAGTACAACACAAAGTATCCAAATTATCTGTATAATGCCTGATTGCATATTATAAATGCTCTATCCAAAAGATGAATGTGAAGGTGCAGGTACTAAAGACCTAGCTGCAGACTTTTTCTAGGTACCCTGTGAAAGATAATAAACTCAGTAAACTTGTACAATTACTAGAAACAATGGATATGGAGCTTCAAAAACAGAAAAATCAAAAATGAAACATGATTTAAATGATTATACACAGGACAGTGAGTTTAGATGGGATAAATATAAATACTTTGTTCACTTTGGTGAAGGGAATTGTACCACATCTTGTAACAAGAAAAAATGCAAGAATGGTAACTTGTTGAAATTTTAAGTCATCTGAATCATCTCTCACTGATATCAGTTTCATAGATGACACTTCATCAGATCTGGACACCGATCATGAATTGCCTGAAGAATTTTAGGCTAATACGGGATTTAACTTGATGGCACCTGAACTATTGCCCACAGGGGTTGGGCACAAACATACCATAGATGAAAACTTTTAGTGATGTACAGAAGGCTGTATTGAATAAAGGTTTACATTTTGTTCCCTCCTACACTGTTTCAGAATATCAGTTGTAATGGACCAAAAAATATTTTTGTAGACTGCTTAATTTGAAATTATGCTTCACGGATAAACACGCATTGAATTTAGAAACCTTTGATGTACAGTTCAAATTCTGTGAATCCACTTTTGCACTTCCATGCATGGTTGAGGCATTTAAATTTAGTGTTATGAAGGAACTACACCCAAGAGGCAATTTATTGTGTAGACTACCCTGATGCAATATAAAAACAAGCGCAGAAGCCCTGCAACACCTTAAATTGAACAAAGATTAATAATTGTCATGCTGGATTAGCTGTGGTGGTTTGGCATACTGGCATGTATAAGCAAGACGGGTTTCACCAGCTATCTGATGCTGGTTAGATAATTATCCCACACCCACCACAAGATCAAGGAATTTCTTGCATACTGGGTGGTTCAGGTGTTGTATCCAAGTCTGTTAGTCTTGAATTAGAGATTGCACATCCCAAACCAGTGTCTATGCATCCATCCAGTGTTTATACATTTTTTCCAAAATACAAAAATCTGCTAATAATCCTTCCTAAACACTCAGTAGCATCATGGACAGATTCTTTGACAAAACCCTCATCTGATTTTCTTGAACTTTGTGTAAACTCCTCTTGGATCATTTTACTTTCAGAATGAAGGACAGAACACAGTTCTTAAAATCATGTCAGACCTTCAGATCTTCATTGATTCTAGTTTATGTACATTAGATGTACAGTCTTTATATCCTAACATTCTTCATGATTTAGGCTTGAAGGCACTTAAGTATTGGCTCAGTGTGACAGATATCTACACCTTTGAAGTCAGTGATTTTTTTCTACAGTTTGCCAAGCCTGACTTGACTAAAAATGTTTTTCTGTTTAAAAGAATAATGTTCTCTGCAGTTTAAGGGCACAGGACTGATGGTGTCTTTTGCTTAGATGTCTGCTGACCTGTTGATGGGTATCTTTGAGGATATGTACATTTACAACTCTGACATTAAGGACATTAACAGGTGGCATTAGTAACATTATATGGCATTGATACCTTGACAATTGCTAGACAATTTAATTAGCCAGCAGGGTACTATTGAATGAATACCTGACATGTATCAATCTTAGTAAATTTGGTATGCATTTTTTTTTTTTCAAAACAAGAAACTTTCACTATTGAATTTCTAGATGCTTCTGTTACATGCTTCATAGATGGTACCATTCTTAAATGTTTGTACTGTAAACTATTTAGTAAGAGCTGTTTGCTCCATGCATCTACATGAAGAGCAATATCCCAAAATCAGTTCACATGCATACACAGGATTTGTTCTTCTGATATTAACTATCACAGTCAATTCAAGTTTCACAGTGTAGATTCTGTCATGGGGGCATTCTAAAGAATTATTGGACAAGGCTAAGACTGAGGTAGATCTTATGCCAAGGACTCTCATACATTACCAATCCAATGATCACCAGAAAATTTTAAGCACACAGACAGCTCCCAGATTTATTACTGCTTATGGGAATAACATCCATCATAGATCTGTGGTTCAGACATATTGGCATATTATTTTGAATAATATCTTAATTCTGCATTACCACATAATGTAAGATTTATCTGCCATTGGGGTAAAATTATTGGCTAAATTTTAGGTACACACCATAGGTTCATAAGTTTGTACTAGGCTATTGGCCCTAGGACCTGTACAAGCTTAGCCATAACAATTTCCTGGCTATTTCTTCCCACACTATTTACTTTCCTGGACCCCTGTCTACCAGGGCGACTGATGTTATCCCCAGGGTGAATTTCCTTTCTCCCATCCAGTCATCAAGGATCCTTTTGAAGAGAGCCAAGGAGGCGCTCTGCTTGACATGTATGGGCAGTCTATTCCAGAGTCTGGGGAGTCTCTGGGTCAGGAAACTATCCCTCCAGCATTATTTGTTCATTGTGATAATAAAGTTTAGATCCCTGGAGCATGTGGCTCTGAGGGATTGGGATTTTTTTCAGTGTAGCATGTCCAACAGCTCTGGGTTTGACATGGCCTTGTATGTTAAGCAGAGATCACCTCTGAGTAGACGATATGCGACAGAGTATAGCTGGAGTTTTTTTAAGACAGTCAGCATAGGGCTTCTGCTTTACTCCTGTGATTCTTTTAGTGAGGTATTTATGCGGCCTTTCCAGTTGTTGCAGATGTCTTGAGAGGTGCATACTAAATGGGGCATTTTATTCTATAATGGGTCTATTGAGGGATGAGTACAGTGGGACAATGACCTCCTCTTTTCTTGAAAAGCCCTTAGTGATGAGATGTTCCGCATGGAAGGATTTCCTGACTGCTGTGACTATGTGGTTATCGAAGGTGAGACCATTGTCCACCTGTGTCCCTAAGTCTCTTATCACACTTTCGGTGTTTAGTGTACTGCCACCTATGTGGTAATTCATGGGTACATGTTTTTTCCCAAAGGGGATAACTATACATTTCTTGGCATTGAGCTTGAGCCCATGGCTCTGGCACCAAGCATGTGTTTCTGTAAGGCCCTTTTGTAGAGTATCCACATCATTTGGGGATTCAGTAATGGCTCCCAGTTTGCAGTTATCTGTGAACTTTGTTAGCCAGAGTCCATTAGTGCTGGCCTGTACTTCAGACAAGTAGATGCCAAATGAGAGGTCCCAGGACTGAACCCTGAGGTACTCCACTTGTCTGGAGCTGGATTTGGAATCAGCTACTTTTACAGTGTGGGTTCTGTCAGTAAGCCAGTTGGCAACCCATCGAGTGACATGGGGATTAATGCCCATCTTAGTAAGTTTATCTATGATTCCAGAGTGGGGGGATGGTGTCAAAGGCCTTGGCGAGGTCCAGATAGGCTGTGTGGACTGCCTTACCCTCGTCTGTGGCTCTGTAGACTGATTCGAAGAAGCCAATCAGGTTCAGGAGACAAGGTCGGCCCTTCATGAACCCAAACTGGGTGGAGTCCAGTGTTTTAAGGTTGCCAATGTCTTTGTTTATAAGTTCCATGATAATACGTTCCATGGCCTTGCAGATCAGGCTCGTCAGACTGATGGGACGGTAGTTCCCGGCATCAAGGTGGATCCCCCCTTGTGGAATGGGATAACTGTAGCTGTGCGCCATTCAATGGGCACAAAGCCTGAGGTGAGGGTATGATTAAACATGACAGGTGAGGTGCCAGTAAATTTTGTAGTTGATGCAGTACACAGCCCGGGATGCCATCTGGTCCCATGGATGCTGTATTCTTAGCTTTGGAGAGTGCATTTTTTTACCTGTGTGGCCATTATTACCAGAATTTGGCAATCTTCCGGTACTGAGATGGGCCATGTAGCGGGTGAGAGGGGGGGGTGAAGTTGGCACTGAATCGATCTGCCAGGATATTGGCATTATCCTTGTGATCAGTATATTTAATGCCATTCTGTTGTAGCTGAGAGCAGATCTGAGCATTGCCTTTTAGATTCTTGACACCTAGTCGGACATTCCCGGTCAACAAATGTTAAATAAATAAATAAATAAATTGTGGTTGTCTTTGGAATCTTTGGCAATTTTATTTTCGTAACTAGCTTTGGAGGATTTTATGAGGAGATCTCAGCTTCTTACTGAGGATGGTAAGGGAGTTTTTTGCATCCTGGGATTTTCCTCTTTTCTGCAACAGTTTCTTCCTTTTGTTGTAAAGTTTGTTTATGGCAGGGGACCACCAGATTGGCTTCCTTTACTAATATATGAATACTAAAATAGTCTGGTTCAAGAGAGCCCATTTCACCATACCAAATTTGGTTGCTTCCCCTGTGGTCAGTGCAATGCCTGTTCACACACAATGTAGGATAGTAGATTTACCACTCAAGCAGCAATGTATGCTTTGACTTGTATGCAAAAATTACATTTGCAACCGATTGAATGATCTACCTTGTTATAGGGTATACAGTGCATTTTATATTGGTATACATCACAACCACTTAGAATGCATGTTAAGGAACATCTAAGTGACATACATTGTCAAAAGAACATACCAATGCAGTATATAACACACACACAGCATCACTCTATGGCTTATTACTTTTTGGGTTATTGACTGCTGTAACACTGGATTTGACACTGCCCACCACTAGTTACATGAATATTTAAAGTGAGGAATGATGCTGGATTATATAGACAGAGGAACTGTTCTATCTAGGATGAATGCTAAACTTTGACATTTACAGTGTCTCTGATACCAAATAACGTTTTATTTTCCATAATATTTAAAACATTTCTTGAATATTTTTTTATTGTTCATGTATACACATACCCATTTATGTATGAAATTTGTTCACTTTGTAATTTTACCAAAAACAAAAAGGGACCAGCACACTCAGCAGCAGAAATAAATTCCAAACTAATTATTTATTCAAAGGTAGCTAAAAAGCAACCTGCCATCCAAATACACAGACCGGTTTCGGCTAGTGTAGCCTTTCTCAATGTGAATTTTTCATTACACCAAACAATTACTATGCAAAACACCTTTACATCCTGGTACTCTTAATATACCCTTGTATTAAAGTGGTATACTCCTAACTGAACTTGTTTGATGGATAATATTGCAGTGAAAAGTTGGAACATATACAAAATAAATGTATTCATTTGATAAGACATACAGCTGAGAACCTGACAATTTAAACTTAGCTTATATAATTACAAATTATTTATATTGTAAGCAACCAAAATATTTCTTACATAATTCCCAGGACTCAGATAAATGAATGGAGATTTAAAATAAATTATATACAGTGGAACCATAATACAGTTTAGGGCTGGCAGCATAAAAATTTTGTTAAACAGCAATCCGTTTACAATCTCTCAGTGGTACACCCTACTGAGGCTAACACCAATGTTAGTATTATTATTTGGAAGTACCATCATGTACTTCGTATTCATTTAATCCTGGTTTGAAAAAGGCCCCAAGAGTGGTAATCCACTTACTTTCCATATTATTGAGTTCAGTACGCCAACCCATCTTAAAATTCCTGTGAACTTGAATTTTGTCTATAATGACAAACCTGAATGAAGCTCCTGTGTGATGTTGACTATGTTTCTATAAAGCGTTTGTGATTCTTCTGTTTCTTATGGAACTTAAATGCTCACTAATTCTTATTCTGATGGGTCTAGAGGTCTGCCCAACATAAAACGCAGAACAAGTGCATTGGGCCAAATAGATAACCCAATCAGAGCTGCAGTTTGCAAAAATGTTAATGTTGTAGACCTTAGAGGTGTTTTTACTGGTGAATTCTTTACTTTTGCAGATATACTGACATGCACTGCAATGTCCACATGGATAACAACCCACTAAAGCGTCACCAAAAAGTGTTGTTTGTAATGTGGTGACTGGTGTAAACCTTTTGTAATGTGTTAAATGGGAATGAATGGTGCGTCCCCTTCGGTAAGAAAAAGCACATGTATCAGGGATAATATCATTGAGAAATTGATTTGATTTTAATATGTCCCAATGTTTACTAACAATTTGTCTGAACCTGGATGTGTTATTACCATAAGTGGTGACTAATCTAATAGGTTGTCTGCCTCGAGTGGCATCATCCTCTAATCTGTTGTATTTTAATAGATCTGATCTTCTACTGGTTTGAATTTGCCTGACCGTATTGGTTAGATGTTCAGGGTTATATCCTCTGTCCACAAATCTTGTTGTTAGTTCCTGTGTTTGTGTAGAATATTCTGCATCTGTGGAGCATATTCTTTTTAACCGCAAAAATTGGGACTTTGGGAAGTTGCTGATGATGTGGCGGGGGTGAGAGCTGGTAGCATGAAGTAAGGTGTTATATTTTGGGAATTTTCTGTGTATTGATGTTGCAAGAGTGTGCTCAGGTAATCTTTTAATGACCACATCCAGAAAAACAATTTCATGATACCCAGTATTGACTGTAAAATATATATCAAATGGATTGTTGTTTAAGTAATCAATAAATTTGGATAATTCATCCAAACCTCCCCGCCACACCAACCAGCAGTCATCCAAGTACCTCCGCCAGATGTCCATATGGTCCATATGAATATTCCGCTGGACATCATATATGAAGGCCTGTTCAAAATATCCCATAAACAGATCCGCGTAAATCGGGGCAAAAGATGGCCCCATTGCTGTTCCTTTGATTTGCCAATATGGGTGGCCTTCAAAATAAAAGATTTTTTTTGTAATACATATTCTGTGAGCTTTATCAAGAAATTATTAAATCCAGTGGAATATAGCTTGGATTGTTTTAACCAATACGTCACCGCCATAATACCAGCTTTATGTGGAATGCTTGTGTATAAGGATGATACGTTTAATGTACATAGCAGCCAATCCTCTTCTAGCTGAGAGTCTTCAATAATATTCAAAAATTGTGTGGTATCTTGAATGCGTGATCTGACCATGGTCAGTAACGGCTTTAAATATTCAGTCAGAAAGGCAGACAGAGGTTCAGTAAGAGATCCTCGACCTGATACTATAGGTCTGCCTGGTGGATTAAACAAGTCTTTGTGTATTTTCGGTATTAAGTATAGGTATTGTGGCATAGGTTTAGGCACCTTAAGTTGCCTGGCAACTTGTGGAGTGATGATACCCTCCTCCACTGCCAAATCAATAAATGAATCAATCTCAGATTTGAAGTTAGAGGTGGGATCCACTACCATCTTTATGTAAAACTGGGATTGAGATAACTGTTTAAGTGCCTCTGCCTTATATTTCGAATGATCCATAACCACAATACCCCCACCTTTATCCGCTGAAGTGATAACTATACTTTTGTTGTGTTGTAATTGTGAGAGTGTTTCTCGTTCAGATTGATTAAGATTGCTCCGACTACTATGAAGTTCTGGGAAAAATGTAAATCCCTCATAACACAATCTTTGAATATTGAGACATGCTTGTCCATCGATGGTACAAATTTGGATTTGCCAAACCTGAAACCAGTAGATCTTTGAGAATTAAACTCATCTGAAAAGAATAGCTTCAGGTTAAGTGTTCTGCAAAAGTAATTGATGTCCTCCACTAAAAAATGTTCAGGCACAGGTGATGTGGGTACAAAATTTAAACCTTTATTTAGTACCTTATGTTGTACATCCGTGAGTGCAAAAGAAGAAATATTAAGTACATTGTTCACTGTGTTATTTGTTTCAGTAATGTTTGAAGATTGGTTGTACCCATATTTTCGCCTATGTTTCCTCCCTGCCCTACGCTTGTTAGTCCTAAAGGGGTATTTATACATTTATACAAATTTATACATTTATTTTGTATATGTTCCAACTTTTCACTGCAATATTATCCATCAAACAAGTTCAGTTAGGAGTATGCCACTTTAATACAAGGGTATATTAAGAGTACCAGGATGTAAAGGTGTTTTGCATAGTAATTGTTTGGTGTAATGAAAAATTCACATTGAGAAAGGCTACACTAGCCGTAACCGGTCTGTGTATTTGGATGGCAGGTTGCTTTTTAGCTACCTTTGAATAAATAATTAGTTTGGAATTTATTTCTGCTGCTGAGTGTGCTGGTCCCTTTTTGTTTTTGGTATTGTTGGTTTGGACCGAGCACCACAGTCCACCGTGTGTGCCTTGCTTCTCTTGAGTTGCTGCCTTCACGCTGGGGATGCCTGGCAGCAGGATTTCACCTTCATCTTGGTTCTCCCATATTTACACCACTTTGGATATATTGCAGTGTTTGGGACATCGAATTTGGATTCTTATTTCATGTATATCGTGGTATTTGAACATTTGGACTTCCACAAACGTCAGGCAAGTGGTATAGTCAGAGCCCTTTTTTGACTCAACAACGCTAATGGTGTTCTGGGCCTAAATGATTCATCAATTTAGTGACTTGAAACTATTTTAACATCAACAACTTTATTATTTGGGGCTACCTGCTTGACTTATGCCTACACTGGATTCTGTTGTCTACGGCTGTTTTGAATTGGTATACGGAGCTAATGCTCTAAATAACTATTTTGGGCGTGATTTCTATGTTTGTGTATTACCAAACCATATTTTGTAGACCGACTATTTGTTGGGACAATCCAATTTCAATATACGTGCATTGGATATATATATTAAGGCTTTTTCTGTTTTTTTCTTTTTTGTGTTACTTTTAATGCAGACATTTATATAGTGTCATTTTACATAGACGACAAGCAAGTGGCGAACATGAAAAATTTTTTGGAATTCAACAGCATACTGTTGCCATTCCATTTTGTTTCAACTATATGGTACCCTGGGTGTTTCGACTTACAGATTCAATGCGGCAAGGACTTGGAACTGTGGCTAAATTAATGTTGTTCTATTGAAATAACTTTATACACATGTGTGTGATGGATTGTTTTGTTATTTAGATTTGTTTAAGCAACTATATGAGTCTGTGGCTTTAAACTGATGTTTTGATAAATTGGACATAGGCACCAAATAGTAAGCTGTAGGGTACTGATTTTTGTGTAACTATATATACTTAACATCGGATACTTGAGTTATATATTGGGAGTTGGTAAATTGCTGAAAACATATTATTTATGAACATATGAAGGTTTTTTTCCAACTGATGTTTTGTGACTTTAGTACTTTTACTGGAATACCAATGTATGTTGGGATGATTAATGATTAATAATTTTCTTTCTGTGGTTAAAATTCAGTAACTAATATTCTTTAACAACAATTGTTAGTATTTACTTGTATATACAAGAAAGGGCTCTAACGATCTAAACCAAGCATATGGGCCTTTTAATCCCATAATATTTATCAAGTTGTTGTTTTTCGGATTACAAACCAGGAAGGGAATTATTTTGTTTTCCTGTTTAGTGATGGTAACCAGCAGTATAGGCCCAACAATGTGTTTTCAGGGTCACAGTTATGCAAATCAGCATTATATTTTTTTATAAATACAATAATTTTTGTTTAAGATGACACTGGACATTGGTTGGATAACACAAACCACAAATCATATCTAAATAACATCTATCCATTTACCATATTATATTATATTATTTTATTATTCAAGAGGGGTATTGAATAGTTTAAGATGGTGTGTTCTACAGTTCTATGTAGGATTAATAGGACTTGATCAAGGATAGGAATCGGTATATTTCCCCATATTAATACTTGTGCTAGAGGCTATATTTTAGTGAACTTCTATCATATATATTTATTTTTACAGACATTGATATTTCAAACAAAATTTGTTAGGAATTGGCAGGTTTTTTTCCCATATTAGCACTTGTGCTAGAGGCCATATTCTAGTGAACTTTTATCATACATATATATATTTTTACAGACATCAATATTTCAGACAAAATTTGATAGTTGCCGGATGTTGGTCAATATATCATACGTTGTTCATAATTAAGTCATTATTTTCTCCCATTTATATTCCTGCTAGAGGCTCCAGACTATATTTTAGTGGATTTTTATCATGTATATTTTTACAAATATCAATATTTCAGATATAAATTGATAGTTGGCTGATGTTGGTCATTACAATATAGGGTATTCATAACCGAGTTTTGTAAATGATAAGTATTTACATTTATATCAAAGTATTTATGATTATCAAGGGATATTGTTGGGCTGTCGAACTAGGGGCAGCACTGATCTAATTTTTAGTGGAATGGTTAACATCCCATTTTTTGACATAAGTATGATTGGTTCAATTATGCCTTTTTAGTGACGGTTGGATTCACTAAATAATACAGTGAACATGCTATACACAAGGTGAGTGGATATAACAGTGTAATAAGAGAACCTTGGTTTCACGACCAGTCACTTTATTATTAAGCAGGATTATATACCCTTATGGTGGCATAAATAACAAGCATTTATGACATTATTGGTTTTTCTGTATCAGGACCACTTATTGTAAGGGAATATGAATATACAAAATAATTTTTAGAGTTGACATTAAGATACCCTTACGGTGGCTATTAATTAATATACTAATTAGAAACTTCCTTTGTAATATTACCACTTATTGTAAGGGTATGAAAATATTACAACATATTCACTCTGTATTCTTGTGACCGATTTGTACTATCTAGGCATATAGTGTCTATTTTTTGATCATGCAATATTGAACACGGGTATATGTTTTGAATAAGATTAACTACTCTATTTTTGTCAGCCCAACATTACCCCCTAAATAATTTCTTTTTGGCCAATTAAGTATCAGTAACAAGATTAATAATTTTTCTGTTCCTGAATACCAAGGTTGGATATTCAGGCACATAGGGTTATGTTGACCAAGGTACATTGAATATTATCAAAAATTTTTCTTGAGACAATTTTCTAAGAAGGCTAATTATCTTATTTTAATTTGCCCAATCAACCCCCAACTCCATCTTTTTTGGCTAGCAGCAATATATATAATATTAGAAGTTCAAAATTTAACCATTGGTCCTAATCATGGACTTAAATGACATCCTTAGGGGTCTTTCAGCAGATAAGGATAATCTAGATGCATTTGGACTTAATATCAGTCAATCCTTTATGGCAGATAATGTCATAACTAATACTAAGGAAAAATGTGGCTCTATTTTTTCCAAACTTAGCAGACAAATGAAAACTCTCAGAACCAATATATGGCATTAGAAGCTTTTCAAAGCATATCAAATTAAAGATATTACACCAAGAGGGCTTTGCATTAAGTTGCAAACTTTAGTGGCTAATATTGACAACCAACTAACACAAGACTGGGCTACTGCCCAACATCAGGCATCTATGCTTTTTGTCGATAGCCTTTCCAAATACTATGAAAGAACTATTGAAACACTGATTACAGACCTACAAACTACTTGTTTGGAAGCTGAAGCCTTTTCTAGCACAGGGTATTATCAAGGTTATTTATCAGAATTAGCTAAAGAATTGACGAATACAGAGGAACAACTCAAGAAAAGGAAAATACACAAGTTTAACAGGGACCTAGGTGATTACGAAAAAGGTAAACCCTTCATAACACAAAAAAGTGTCAGGTTCAGCGAGGGGACATATAAACCACCAGGGGGTAAGAAAAGACCCAGACCTATCCTTAAAAAGAATGATACAACACATACTGGTACATCTGATGATGATTTTTCATCAACTACAGATGGGGAGGTTTCCTCACATCATGTGTCCCCAGTGGCAAAAAGGAAACAATTCACCCCTTTAGGACTAACAAGCGTAGGGCAGGGAGGAAACATAGGCGAAAATATGGGTACAGCCAATCTTCAAACGTTACTGAAACAAATAACAACACAGTGAACAATGTACTTAATATTTCTTCTTTTGCACTCACGGATGTACAACATAAGGTACTAAATAAAGGTTTAAATTTTGTACCCACATCACCTGTGCCTGAACATTTTTTAGTGGAGGACATCAATAACTTTTGCAGAACACTTAACCTGAAGCTATTCTTTTCAGATGAGTCTAATTCTCAAAGATCTACTGGTTTCAGGTTTGGCAAATCCAAATTTGTACCATTGATGGACAAGCATGTCTCAATATTCAAAGATTGTGTTATGAGGGATTTACATTTTTCCCAGAACTTCATATGTAGTCGGAGCAATCTTAATCAATCTGAACGAGAAGCACTCTCACAATTACAACACAACAAAAATATAGTTATCACTTCAGCGGATAAAGGTGGGGGTATTGTGGTTATAGATCATTCGAAATATAAGGCAGAGGCACTTAAACAGTTATCTCAATCCCAGTTTTACATAAAGATGGTAGTGGATCCCATCTCTAACTTCAAATCTGAGATTGATTCATTTATTGATTATGCAGTGGAGGAGGGTATCATCACTCCACAAGTTGCCAGGCAACTTAAGGTGCCTGAACCTATGCCACAATACCTATACTTAATACCGAAAATACACAAAGACTTGTTTAATCCACCAGGCAGACCTATAGTATCAGTTCGAGGATCTCTTACTGAACCTCTGTCTGCCTTTCTGACTGAATATTTAAAGCCGTTACTGACCATGGTCAGATCACGCATTCAAGATACCACACAATTTTTGAATATTATTGAAGACTCTCAGCTAGAAGAGGATTGACTGCTATGTACATTAGACGTATCATCCTTATACACAAGCATTCCACATAAAGCTGGTATTATGGTGGTGACGTATTGGTTAAAACAATCCAAGCTATATTGCACTGGATTTAATAATTTCTTGATAAAGCTCACAGAATATGTATTACAAAAAAACATCTTTTATTTTGAAGGCCACCCATATTGGCAAATCAAAGGAACAGCAATGGGGGCATCTTTTGCCCCGATTTACACGGATCTGTTTATGGGATATTTTGAACAGGCCTTCATATATGATGTCCAGCGGAATATTCATATGGACCATATGGACATCTGGCGGAGGTACTTGGATGACTGCTGGTTGGTGTGGCAGGGAGGTTTGGATGAATTATCCAAATTTATTGATTACTTAAACAACAATCCATTTGATATATATTTTACAGTCAATACTGGGTATCATGAAATTGTTTTTTTGGATGTGGTCATTAAAAGATTACCTGACCACACTCTAGCAACATCAATACACAGAAAATTCTCACAATATAACACCTTACTTCATGCTACCAGCTCTCACCCCCGCCACATCATCAGCAACATCCCAAAGTCCCAATTTTGTTAAAAGAATATGCTCCACAGATGCAGAATATTCTACACAAACACAGGAACTAACAACAAGATTTGTGGACAGAGGATATAACCCTGAACATCTAACCAATACGGTCAGGCAAATTCAAACCAGTAGAAGATCAGATCTATTAAAATACAACAGATTAGAGGATGATGCCACTCGAGGCAGACAACCTATTAGATTAGTCACCACTTATGGTAATAACACATCCAGGTTCAGACAAATTGTTAGTAAACATTGGGACATATTAAAATCAAATCCATTTCTCAATGATATTCTCCCTGACACGTGCTTTTTCTTACCGAAGGGGACGCACCATTCATTCTCATTTAACACATTACAAAAGGTTTACACCAGTCACCACATTACAAACAACACTTTTTGGTGACGCTTTAGTGGGTTGTTATCCATGCAGACATTGCAGTGCATGTCAGTATATCTGCAAAAGTAAAGAATTCACCAGTAAAAACACCTCTAAGGTCTACAACATTAACATTTTTGCAAACTGCAGCTCTGATTGGGTTATCTATTTGGCCCAATGCACTTGTTCTGCGTTTTATGTTGGGCAGACCTCTAGACCCATCAGAATAAGAATTAGTGAGCATTTAAGTTCCATAAGAAACAGAAGAATCACAAACGCTTTATAGAAACATAGTCAACATCACACAGGAGCTTCATTCAGGTTTGTCATTATAGACAAAATTCAAGTTCACAGGAATTTTAAGATGGGTTGGCATACTAAACTCAATAATATGGAAAGTAATTGGATTACCACTCTTGGGGCCTTTTTCAAACCAGGATTAAATGAATACGAAGTACATGATGGTACTTCCAAATAATAATACTAACATTGGTGTTAGCCTCAGTAGGGTGTACCACTGAGAGGTTGTAAACAGATTGCTGTTTAACAAAATTTTTATGCTACCAGCCCTAAACTGTATTATGGTTCCACTGTATATAACTTATTTTAAATCTCCATTCATTTATCTGAGTCCTGGGAATTATGTAAGAAATATTTTGGTTGCTTACAATATAAATAATTTGTAATTATATAAGCTAAGTTTAAATTGTCAGGTTCTCAGCTGTATGTCTTATCAAATGAATACATTTATTTTGTATATGTTCCAACTTTTCACTGCAGTATTATCCATCAAACATGTTCAGTTAGGAGTATACCACTTTAATACAAGGGTATATTAAGAGTACCAGGATGTAAAGGTGTTTTGCATAGTAATTGTTTGGTGTAATAAAAAATTCACATTGAGAAAGGCTACACTAGCCGAAACCGGTCTGTGTTTTTGGATGACAGGTTGCTTTTTAGCTACCTTTGAATAAATAATTAGTTTGGAATTTATTTCTGCTGCTGAGTGTGCTGGTCCCTTTTCGTTTTTGGTATTGTTGGTTTGGACTGAGCACCACAGTCCACCGTGCGTGCCTTGCTTCTCTTGAGTTGCTGCCTTCACGCTGGGGACGCCTGGCAGCAGGATTTCACCTTCATTTG
Organism: Protopterus annectens; assembly: GCF_019279795.1. Classification (NCBI taxonomy): domain Eukaryota; kingdom Metazoa; phylum Chordata; order Ceratodontiformes; family Protopteridae; genus Protopterus; species Protopterus annectens. The sequence goes on from NC_056747.1 coordinate 489,404,608, forward strand.
GTTCTCCCATATTTACACCAATTTGGATATATTGCAGTGTTTGGGACATCGAATTTGGATTCTTATTTCATGTATATCGTGGTATTTGAACATTTGGACTTCCACAAACGTCAGGCAAGTGGTATAGTCAGAGCCCTTTTTTGACTCAACAACGCTAATGGTGTTCTGGGCCTAAATGATTCATCAATTTAGTGACTTGAAACTATTTTAACATCAACAACTTTATTATTTGGGGCTACCTGCTTGACTTATGCCTACACTGGATTCTGTTATCTACGGCTGTTTTGAATTGGTATACGGAGCTAATGCTCTAAATAACTATTTTGGGCGTGATTTCTATGTGTGTATATTACCAAACCATATTTTGTAGACTGACTATTTGTTGGGACAATCCAATTTCAATATATGTACTTTGAATATATATATTAAGGCTTTTTCTGTTTTTTTCTTTTTTGTGGGACTTTTAATGCAGACATTTATATAGTGTCATTTTACATAGACGACAAGCAAGTGGCGAACACGAAACATTTTTTGGAATTCAACAGCATACTGTTGCCATTCCATTTTGTTTCAACTATATGGTACCCTGGGTATTTCGACTTACAGATTCAATGCGGCAAGGACTTGGAACTGTGGCTAAATTAATGTCGTTCTATTGAAATAACTTTATACACATGTGTGTGATGGATTGTTTTGTTATTTAGATTTGTTTAAGCAACTATATGAGTCTGTGGCTTTAAACTGATGTTTTGATAACAAATTGGACATAGGCGCCAAATAGTAAGCTGTAGGGTACTGATTTTTGTATAACTATATATACTTAACATCGGATACTTGAGTTATATATTGGGAATTGGTAAATTGCTGAAAACATATTATTTATGAACATATGAAGGTTTTTTTCCAACTGATGTTTTGTGACTTTAGTACTGTTACTGGAATACCAATGTATGTTGGGATGAATAATGATTAATAATTTTCTTTCTGTGGTTAAAATTCAGTAACTAATATTCTTTAACAACAAAGTATTTACTTGTATATACAAGAAAGGGCTCTAACGATCTAAACCAAGCATATGGGCCTTTTAATCCCATAATATTTATCAAGTTGTTGTTTTTCGGATTACAAACCAGGAAGGGAATTATTTTGTTTTCCTGTTTAGTGATGGTAACCAGCAGTATAGGCCCAGCAATGTGTTTTCAGGGTCACAGTTATGCAAATCAGCATTATATTTTTTTATAAATACAATAATTTTTGTTTAAGATGACACTGGACATTGGTTGGATAACACAAACCACAAATCATATCTAAATAACATCTATCCATTTACCATATTATATTATATTATTTTATTATTCAAGAGGGGTATTGAATAGTTTAAGATGGTGTGTTCTACAGTTCTATGTAGGATTAATAGGACTTGATCAAGGATAGGAATCGGTATATTTCCCCATATTAATACTTGTGCTAGAGGCTATATTTTAGTGAACTTCTATCATATATATTTATTTTTACAGACATTAATATTTCAAACAAAATTTGTTAGGAATTGGCAGGTTTTTTTCCCATATTAGCACTTGTGCTAGAGGCCATATTCTAGTGAATTTTTATCATACATATATATATATTTTTACAGACATCAATATTTCAGACAAAATTTGATAGTTGCCGGATGTTGGTCAATATATCATACGTTGTTCATAATTAAGTCATTATTTTCTCCCATTTATATACCTGCTAGAGGCTCCAGACTATATTTTAGTGGATTTTTATCATGTATATTTTTACAAATATCAATATTTCAGATATAAATTGATAGTTGGCTGATGTTGGTCATTACAATATAGGGTATTCATAACCGAGTTTTGTAAATGATAAGTGTTTACATTTATATCAAAGTATTTATGATTATCAAGGGATATTGTTGGGCTGTCGGACTAGGGGCAGCACTGATCTAATTTTTAGTGGAATGGTTAATATCCCATTTTTTGACATAAGTATGATTGGTTCAATTATGCCTTTTTAGTGACGGTCGGATTCACTAAATAATACAGTGAACATGCTATACACAAGGTGAGTGGATATAACAGTGTAATAAGAGAACCTTGGTTTCACGACCAGTCACTTTATTATTAAGCAGGATTATATACCCTTATGGTGGCATAAATAACAAGCATTTATGGCATTATTGTTTTTTCTATATCAGGACCACTTATTGTAAGGGAATATGAATATACAAAATAATTTTTAGAGTTGCCATAAAGATACCCTTACGGTGGCTATTAATTAATATACTAATTAGGAACTTCCTTTGTAATATTACCACTTATTGTAAGGGTATGAAAATATTACAACATATTCACTCTGTATTCTTGTGACCGATTTGTACTATCTAGGCATATAGTGTCTATTTTTTGATCATGCAATATGGAACACAGGTATATGTTTTGAATAAGATTAACTACTCTATTTTTGTCAGCCCAACATTACCCCCTAAATAATTTCTTTTTGGCCAATTAAGTATCAGTAACAAGATTAATAATTTTTCTGTTCCTGAATACCGAGGTTGGATATTCAGGCACATAGGGTTATGTTGACCAAGGTACATTGAATATTATCAAAAATTTTTCTTGAAACAATTTTCTAAGAAGGCTAATTATCTTATTTTAATTTGCCCAATCAACCCCCAACTCCATCTTTTTTGTCTAGCAGCAATATATATAATATTAGAAGTTCAAAATTTAACCATTGGTCCTAATCATGGACTTAAATGACATCCTTAGGGGTCTTTCAGCAGATATGGATAATCTAGATGCATTTGGACTTAATATCAGTCAATCCCCTATGGCAGATAATGTCATAACTAATACTAAGGAAAAATGTGGCTCTATTTTTTCCAAACTTAGCAGACAAATGAAAACTCTCAGAACCAATATATGGCATTTGAAGCTTTTCAAAGCGTATAAAATTAAAGATATTACACCAAGAGGGCTTCGCATTAAGTTGCAACCTTTAGTGGCTAATATTGACAACCAACTAACACAAGACTGGGCTACTGCCCAACATCAGGCATCTATGCTTTTTGTCGATAGCCTTTTCAAATACTATGAAAGAACTATTGAAACACTGATTACAGACCTACAAACTACTTGTTTGGAAGCTGAAGCCTTTTCTAGCACAGAGTATTATCAAGGTTATTTATCAGAATTAGCTAAAGAATTGACGAATACAGAGGAACAACTCAAGAAAAGGAAAATACACAAGTTTAACAGGGACCTAGGTGATTACGAAAAACGTAAACCCTTCGTAACACAAAAAAGTGTCAGGTTCAGCGAGGGGACATATAAACCACCAAGGGGTAAGAAAAGACCCAGACCTATCCTTAAAAAGAATGATACAACACATACTGGTACATCTGATGATGATTTTTCATCAACCACAGATGGGGAGGTTTCCTCCAATCAGGCATCCCCAGTGGCAAAAAGGAAACAATTCACCCCTTTAGGACTAACAAGCGTAGGGCAGGGAGGAAACATAGGTGAAAATATGGGTACAACCAATCTTCAAACATTACTGAAACAAATAACAACACAGTGAACAATGTACTTAATATTTCTTCTTTTGCACTCACGGATGTACAACATAAGGTACTAAATAAAGGTTTAAATTTTGTACCCACATCACCTGTGCCTGAACATTTTTTAGTGGAGGACATCAATAACTTTTGCAGAACACTTAACCTGAAGCTATTCTTTTCAGATGAGTCTAATTCTCAAAGATCTACTGGTTTCAGGTTTGGCAAATCCAAATTTGTACCATCGATGGACAAGCATGTCTCAGTATTCAAAGATTGTGTTATGAGGGATTTACATTTTTCCCAGAACTTCATATGTAGTTGGAGCAATCTTAATCTGAACGAGAAGCACTCTCACAATTACAACACAACAAAAATATAGTTATCACTTCAGCGGATGAAGGTGGGGGTATTGTGGTTATGGATCATTCGAAATATAAGGCAGAGGGACTTAAACAGTTATCTCAATTCCAGTTTTACATAAGGATGGTAGTGGATCCCACCTCTAACTTCAAATCTGAGATTGATTCATTTATTGATTTGGCAGTGGAGGAGGGTATCATCACTCCACAAGTTGCCAGGCAACTTAAGGTGCCTGAACCTATGCCACAATACCTATACTTAATACCGAAAATATACAAAGACTTGTTTAATCCACCAGGCAGACCTATAGTATCAGGTCGAGGATCTCTTACTGAACCTCTGTCTGCCTTTCTGACTGAATATTTAAAGCCGTTACTGACCATGGTCAGATCACGCATTCAAGATACCACACAATTTTTGAATATTATTGAAGACTCTCAGCTAGAAGAGGATTGGCTGCTATGTACATTAGACGTATCATCCTTATACACAAGCATTCCACATAAAGCTGGTATTATGGCGGTGACGTATTGGTTAAAACAATCCAAGCTATATTCCACTGGATTTAATAATTTCTTGATAAAGCTCACAGAATATGTATTACAAAAAAACATCTTTTATTTTGAAGGCCACCCATATTGGCAAATCAAAGGAACAGCAATGGGGGCATCTTTTGCCCTGATTTACGCGGATCCGTTTATGGGATATTTTGAACAGGCCTTCATATATGATGTCCAGCGGAATATTCATATGGACCATATGGACATCTGGCGGAGGTACTTGGATGACTGCTGGTTGGTGTGGCGGGGAGGTTTGGATGAATTATCCAAATTTATTGATTACTTAAACAACAATCCATTTGATATATATTTTACAGTCAATACTGGGTATCATGAAATTGTTTTTCTGGATGTGGTCATTAAAAGATTACCTGACCACACTCTAGCAACATCAATACACAGAAAATTCTCACAATATAACACCTTACTTCATGCTACCAGCTCTCACCCCCGCCACATCATCAGCAACATCCCAAAGTCCCAATTTTTGCGGTTAAAAAGAATATGCTCCACAGATGCAGAGTATTCTACACAAACACAGGAACTAACAACAAGATTTGTGGACAGAGGATATAACCCTGAACATCTAACCAATACGGTCAGGCAAATTCAAACCAGTAGAAGATCAGATCTATTAAAATACAACAGATTAGAGGATGATGCCACTCGAGGCAGACAACCTATTAGATTAGTCACCACTTATGGTAATAACACATCCAGGTTCAGACAAATTGTTAGTAAACATTGGGACATATTAAAATCAAATCCATTTCTCGATGATATTATCCCTGATACATGTGCTTTTTCTTACCGAAGGGGACACACCATTCATTCTCATTTAACACATTACAAAAGGTTTACACCAGTCACCACATTACAAAGAAGACTTTTTGGTGACGCTTTAGTGGGTTGTTATCCATGCGGACATTGCAGTGCATGTCAGTATATCTGCAAAAGTAAAGAATTCACCAGTAAAAACACCTCTAAGGTCTACAACATTAACATTTTTGCAAACTGCAGCTCTGATTGGGTTATTTATTTGGCCCAATGCACTTGTTCTGTGTTTTATGTTGGGCAGACCTCTAGACCCATCAGAATAAGAATTAGTGAGCATTTAAGTTCCATAAGAAACAGAAGAATCACAAACGCTTTATACAAACATAGTCAACATCACACAGGAGGTTCATTCAGGTTTGTCATTATAGACAAAATTCAAGTTCACAGGAATTTTAAGATGGGTTGGCATACTAAACTCAATAATATGGAAAGTAAGTGGATTACCACTCTTGGGGCCTTTTTCAAACCAGGATTAAATGAATACGAAGTACATGATGGTACTTCCAAATAATAATACTAACATTGGTGTTAGCCTCAGTAGGGTGTACCACTGAGAGGTTGTAAACAGATTGCTGTTTAACAAAATTTTTATGCTACCAGCCCTAAACTGTATTATGGTTCCACTGTATATAACTTATTTTAAATCTCCATTCATTTATCTGAGTCCTGGGAATTATGTAAGAAATATTTTGGTTGCTTACAATATAAATAATTTGTAATTATATAAGCTAAGTTTAAATTGTCAGGTTCTCAGCTGTATGTCTTATCAAATGAATACATTTATTTTGTATATGTTCCAACTTTTCACTGCAATATTATCTATCAAACAAGTTCAGTTAGGAGTATACCACTTTAATACAAGGGTATATTAAGAGTACCAGGATGTAAAGGTGTTTTGCATAGTAATTGTTTGGTGTAATGAAAAATTCACATTGAGAAAGGCTACACTAGCCGAAACCGGTCTGTGTATTTGGATGGCAGGTTGCTTTTTAGCTACCTTTGAATAAATAATTAGTTTGGAATTTATTTCTGCTGCTGAGTGTGCTGGTCCCTTTTTGTTTTTGGTATTGTTGGTTTGGACCGAGCACCACAGTCCACCGTGCGTGCCTTGCTTCACTTTGTAATTTTGTCTTTTTGTCTGTATGTGAAGCTGTCTGCCGGCATTCAGTTGCCCAAAGTATTTTTGATTTCTCTCAGTGCACACAGGTGTAGGTTAAGGATTTATCCTTCGACCCTTGCTATTCTGTGTTTTCATAAATACTCTGTATACTTCATGTAAACATTGTTTAGTATATTGATAATTCCATACTCTGCTCTGCCGTCAACTTACTACAATTTCAGACTTAAAACATAGGAATCGACTTCACTGAAACATGGCTCTATAAAACCTAGTTACTATTTATCACTATGAAGACCTTACTTTATTCACACTTAAACAATAGCCAGTGACAAATCTCTTAACTATCACTTCTGATGAAACCAAAATTAAATGTGCAACTCATACTAAGCTCCTAGATCAGTGATGGTGAACCTGTGACACGCAAGTCAAAGGTGACACTCCATGACATTTTGGGTGACGCACCAAAATTCACCACAGTGGCATAGCTAGTGGGGGCAAATGGGCCGGGCGGCACTCAATAAACTGTTTTTTTTTTTTTTTGGTCTGGCAGGTTGTGCCATGGTGGCTTTCTGTTTGTCTGAGTTGCACACCATGACGCATGCAGCAGGTCATCAGGAAGCCCTTTAATGGTCGTTCAATCACACACCTAGATGTGGAACAGTGTGGGAAAATAGCAACGGGAACCCTGGGCCTAAAAGAAAAATATAAAGGAGAGGTACTTAAGTAATTGATTTATTTTAATAAACATGAGTGCATAGAAAGATCCACATTTTACTGAAGCGGTCGCTTGGGTGAATGTTTCAGTTTGGTGCTTGTACATATACTAGGAATGTTACTGAACATCTGCTTGGGCAGATTTTAATTTTGGTGCTTGTGCTTACTGTACCTGGACATTTTACTGAAGGGGTCTCTTTGGGAAATGTTTCATTTTGGTGCTTGTGTGTACCTGGACATACTAATGAACATGCTGCTTGGACAAATAATTTTTTTTATCAGGAAAATGTTTGCGCATACCTGGTCAGACTGCTGAAATGACCACTGGGCATAATAATTTGTGTAATTTTAGTGCTTGTGCATACAGAATAGAAACTAATGAAGGTGTTACTGGGGAAAATAATTCATTAGTGTGTCAGAGAAATGTTTTTGCATAACTGGACAAACAAGTTTGTGGAGTGAACTCCAGTATCAAAGGTGAGGCATCTCTTTAACAATGGATGTGAGTACCGTCCCTTTCACTTTTGTATGACTATGATGTGTATTATGTTTTATTTTGTGAGGTGGTAGCAAACTCAGTCAGCCCCAGGGACACACACTCTAGCAATGCCACTGGTTCAACAACACCAGAATTACCAAAGAAACTGAACAAAGATAGAAGAAATATGTTGCCCTGGATCCATCTGTTAAAACTCTGCAACAAAAAGTCATTAATTGATGTTAATGAAATATAATGCAACGTGTTCCATATTTTTCAGTTTAATTTAAAATTATTATTAAAAGTGGGGTACTTTTTTGTGTAGTATTTTAAGCTCATTTATCAGTGCTCGTATCATTTCGTATCAAGTCACTGATTTTTTTTTTTACTTTTATAATACATAGCAGCACATGATTGGACTTTTTTTTAAAATAAATGAATATGTAAAGAATTTTCTCTCTTGTTCAAGGGGGGTAGGGGTGACACTTCCTGCACTCAGTTGAGTCAAACGATATTGCAGGTGACTCACTGTATTCCTCTCATGTCCCTAAAATTTGAATTCCATTCCCTTCTCACTCAGACTTGCTAACAAACACAAAACCCTTAAGGCTACTATTGAAACTGCACCTAAAGATTTTAAGGCTTTGGTCACGTACCTCATCTGACTAATCCCCCAATTTTTTTTTTTTTTTACATCTTTATTGAACTATTATTCAGAACATAGGCATACCTACATTTATATAAAAGAAACTAAACCGTATTAACATATCAGTTACATCATTCATCTCATATACTCTTTTGTATATTTGTCATCAATTCAGCATTACATAAATTGATCAGTCCCTGGCTTTTTTTAAAACTCACTCTTCCTCCTCCAAAAGATTATACTACATGAATTGTTCCCACAATTTCTAGAATTAAACTTAATGCCTTGCTATGTCTAGGCAGTTCAGATCATGTACCCCAGCTCAAAAAGTAATTTCCTTAGTTACCCATTTGCTTACCCAATATTTCAGACAGAGTACTCTATAGGGAATTTTTTAAAATCTGCCAACTAATTGCATTCCTAAAATGTATATTTACAGTTATTCTCTTTCCCATCATACCACCACCATTTGCCATCAGAGGAAAAATTCTTTGCATTTTACTTGGGGTATAAGTATACCTATGCAAACAACTCAAGCAAAAATCCCAAATCTAGACTTTGTTGCATATTTAAGAGCCATGCATATATCCTCCTATTGTCTACTTGTGAATTGATTATCCAGTCTCTCTTCTCAGTCTCTTCTACCTGCCTCTGATCAATTCCTATAGTTATTGTGCAGTATTTTATATGCCCTACTAAATTATCCCTTTCTGAACAACTGCTTCTGTTATAGATAAAATTTAAAAAATCTACCAGAGCAGGTCTTTTACTTAGGATTCCCATATGCCTTTCTCTTTGCCTGTACTCAGATGTCAGTCAGTGATAGGGAAGGCAGCCTCAAGCCTTCGTTACAAATGTCTTCTTCCCATTCCATTACTTTTCCCTGTCTAGATATTTGCTGCCAGTACTTTGGTTCTTTTTTTCTCCATTAAATTCAAGCCCTCTTTTGCCTATTCTCTGTACTTCTAATGGCAGTTGTCCCTATTGACAAAAACTCCTTTCTCCATTCTTGTGTTGGCTTAGTTCTTAGAATACTTTCTGCTTCTTTATGAATATATTATATTCTTTGTGGTTTTTGTGATTCTCCTTAAGGATCCACATACCAAATTCCATTCTCTCCGTATTTCTCGAATACCCCCACCCCCTGCTTCATCTTTATCCCTTTCCACTTTAACCATAGCTTTCTGATTATGCTATGTATATGAACCTTAACTGTGTATCCTTTCAAATCAGGTAGTCCTAATCCACTTTAAGGATCAACTTAATTCCACTTGACCTTTTCATCTCCGAGATAAAATCCTTAAACTCTCTGTTAAATACTGTCCGTAACTTCTCCTGTGGTTCATAAAAATATGCCTGATCTATATATAAAACTAAAGGGACTTAAAAACATTTTCCCTACTTGTATCATACTATCCATATCCATAAACAAGCGCTTCCAGTTTCTCAGATTTTGTATTTTTTTTGTGTAGTTTCTTCAAGCATATCCTTAGCTCCCATAACAGAATCCCTTTTAATTCATACTCCTAAGTACTTAATTTTGTGTACCCATAATTATATGCATTTCTGTATCAATTCATGTGTGGATACATAGTTTACACCTATAGCATTTGTTTATCTTCATTAATTTTACATCCTGAAAAACTTGAAATGGTTTCAAGATTTTCCACAACACTGATGTCCTTTTTCTGCTTTTATCAGATATAAAATAGTATAGTCTGCAAATAAAGCCAACTTTTCTTGAGTCACATATCAATCATATCCTTGAATTTCTGAGTCCATTGTTTTCTTTGCCAGTGGTTCTAAATGTAGACCAAATAAAAGGGAAAGAGGACACCCCTGCCTTACTCTTCTGTTCAGACACAACTTGTGAGAAAGAAACCCTTCTACTTGAATTTGTACCTCCAATCCCTCATATATCCTCCTAATTAACCTTATTATTTTATCAGGGAATGCAAATGGTTACATTATCCTACTCATAAGCTCCCAGCCTACTCTTACAAATGCTTTTTGTGCATCAAGGCCCACCAACAGCAGTATTCTCTTACACTCTGCTTCCCTCTGGATTATCATTGTTCTATTAATGTTGTCAGATGTTTGCCTCCTCTCCACAAAACCACATTGATTTAAATCTATCAATTTTGGCAACACCTTTGCCATTCTTTTAGCTATTATAGACCTAAACACTTTATAATCATCATTTAAAATTGAAGTGGGCCTACATGAAGCTCGGTCTGGTGGGTCTTTACTGTCTAAGTATTACAGACATCACAGCTTTCTTCCAGAATACTGATGCTTCCCCTCCATTTAAAAACCTTCCAGGCCTTTATCACTTTCTTCCCTTCCACAGGAGTACCATCTATTCCTGGAGACTTTCTGCATATTGATTATATATCACCATTTTATCTCCTCTCCTCCTATCTTAACTGCTGGTCTCATTTACCTGTAATCTTGGCACATTTAAGTATACCTTAAGTATTTCCATTTGTGCTTTTTATTGATTCCTACACTTCAGTGCTTTATACACATTTTCATAAAATTTCTGAAATATCTATAATGCCTCTACAGTCCTTTATCAAATTTGCATGCTCATTTCTTTGAGTGCATTTCCTGTAGCATTGCTATTTGAATACTAAATTTCTTAAAACAATTGAACACTCTTTCCCTTTGTGTATATACTCACTCCCAAAACAGCAAAGAACAAAATAAATAAAAAAATCCAAGAAAGTTCACAGGCTTCAAATGGACAACACTAGTTTAATAAATTCCAGTTCGTGCTTTCATCTCCCTCAGTTTACACATACTTCTTCAGACTGAATTACCTGGACAAATCCAACATTTTAAATGCTCTAAAAACCACATGATCTTTAGTCACATGACAAGTAAAAAAACACTTGTTTAAAAATACATAACTAATAAACACAAAACTTTTACACTTATTCTAAAACACTCTACTAGTGTTCAAGTCTTTTCCTTTTCAGGTACATTACAAATTCTTCTTTGTTAAGCCCTGGTGGAAGCAGGCAGTTTAGCCTGACTTGCCAACAGTATTCAAGTCAGTCTAGCTCTTCCTCAATATTTACAATATTAAGACTATTGGAAAGTGCTTCTAAAACTATAAATTTAATCTCAACCTTACATTTTTTCACCTTATAGTGTTTACTCCATGCATTCTTTTCATCCCCAGACTGAACAGCATACTTGTGCTCATAAATCCTTCTATATAATTCACAGGTAGTTCTCCCCACATAGGAGTTACATTCTACACAAAAACTCAAATACAGAACATTTTTGGACTTACAACTGTATAACCCTGACATTTTAATTGTTTTTCTCCAATAACCACTTCATTGGAATCTGTATAGATATACTTGCACATATTACAGTTGTGGCATTTGATCATCCCACATTTTTATTTTGTTTCAGTTTGTTCAGTTTGCCTTGAAAATAATTTTTATAGTTTTTAACTTTTTTCTGGGTGAACTTGGGGTAATTCCCTAATCTATAAAGTAGTTCAGTATTTGCTTTAAATATACCCCAATTCCTATTTATTACTTTTTTAATAGCTTGTGAATCCACACTATTTTGAATGGCCATAGACATCCCATATCTAAATGGGGGCCTCCACTCTCTATTTCCTTCTTTGATTATTCTTCCTTCAATTTCTTCTTTTAATAATTTCTTTACCTCTAATTCAGGATACCCTCTTTTAATAATTGTATCACAAAAAAAAATTGCTTCTTCTACAAAATCTACTTTTTTCATTAATCTGCTTATTCTCGAAAGTTGACCTTTACTATATTCATTTTAGTTTTTCTAGGGTTCATACTCAAAGTGCAGGTACATATTATTCTGTACTTTTTTAAATATCCTAGATGCTAACCTATTATTTTGCTTGTACACAATCAAATCCAAAACAAACTAATCTCATTATTAACATGGTGGGTAAATTTCAGGTATGTACAGATATTATTAATGTATATAAGGAACTCTTCAAATGTTTCCTTGGTCCCTCTCCACACAATAAAAACATAATCAATAAATCTCAACATTGACATCATTTTTGTAGTTACTTTCTAAAACATGCATAGTTTCCCATCCATGCATAAAGACACTGACGTAACCTGGGGCTAACGCTGCCCCCATCGCTACCCCATTTACTTGAACATATATGTCATCATAGAATGACATAAAATTGTAGTTGAGCACAATGTCTATCATTTCCATTAATAACCCCACCGTGCTAGGAGAAAACACCCTATTTACGTAATAGTTCCATTCTAACAATCTCCATTCCTTCTTCATTAGGAATCATCATGTACAAGGACTTTATGTCAAGAGTAACAAGCAAATCATCTTCATTAACAACCAATTCTTCTATCTTTTTTAAGAAGTCAAAGCTGTCTTTTACATAGGTTGAGTTTGATGGAATAACTTTTTGAAGGCGTTTGTCCACAAAAAGACATATCTTCCATTTTACTGTTAGCACTGGAAACAATAGGCCTCAATGGTGGTTCTTCCAAGTCCTTACGAATCTTGGGTATTCCAAAGATTTTACTAATTTTAGGGTTAACATTTGAGAGGCTTTTTCTTGTTCTCTCATCTATCCTTCCACTGACCAACCATTCTTCTAGGCACGAATCAATAAAACTATATCCTCTTTTTACCTCACCCATTGTAACTTTTTTATAATAATTTTCATCAGATGACAAGGCCTTCATTTTTGTTTCATGAGCAATTCTATCCAGTGCTATAAGTGATCCATCTTTGTCAGCCTTAAAAAAAAAAAATGTCATTCTTAATTAATCAAACACCTTTTTTTCATTTCCCGACAGATTATAATATTTAAATTCAGTATTGTTATCTAATACTTCTATAATCTGAGTTTCACATATATTTAAGAACATTTCCAAGTCCTTATGCAAAGGAGGATTATAACAGCTAAGCTTATAAAACTGTAAATTTACATGATCGTTTTATCAAGCAATAAATCAAAATTTAAAAGTCTCACATAGTCCCTTAAATAATTGTTTGTAATTTGTCTGGTCTCTGGGCTGGAGCAAAATTCCAACCCCTGCTCAGCACAAAACATTCTTCTTTTGTCAAACAATAGCTAGATAAATTTACTATTTTAAAGTTATCAGTGCCTATTTTTTTTGATGCTGCTGCTTCTGGTTCCAGTTCTTCCATTTCGGCCTCTTCTTGACAAAGTTGTTTTTTGAAGGCCTCCTGTAATTATTCATATTGGCATTACTGCCACTCCCTGTGACTTGAGCCCATGACATTCCATCACCATTGATTCTTTGGTATACATCCACTCCTTGCTGACAGTCTTTTACAGTTTGTTGCTGCTTAGCCAAACCAGCTATCACTTTCTTGTCCATTTGAAATTCACTATTGGACATCGCGTTTGCTCCTTGGTGACTTGTACTAGGCTCACCAAGGCTCATTTCACTGTTATTACAGATTCTTTCGCTGTCTGCTGCCTTGTTCGGCTTTTTTGAATGTAAATGCTCAGATCGTCTTGCTGAGTTGGTCTTTATGGATGCAATGTTTACTTCTTGTGTCACCATCTCTTGGCGCAGTTCTTTTTGCATTTGTAGACTATAGGCAGAAGCCACTCCCCAGCATAATCCATCCATTTTTTATTTGTCATATGACTTACTAAGAGTATTTAAAATGTTGGATTTGTTTAGGTAATTCAGTCTGAAGAAGTCCCTGTGTAAATTGAGGGAGACGAAAGTGCTAACTGGAATTTATTTGTATCTGTTCCACATTAAACTAGTGTTTTCCGTTTGAAGCTTTTGTGTATATACCTTTGAGACTATTCATGTTCCAAAATTATATGTTTTAGTGTAGCCAGTCTGATAAGAGGCTATTATTCCCATCTTTTATATATTACAACTTTTTTAAATGTGTATTTCCAGCTTTTGTCCCACATGCACCCCCTAATGTTTAGCAGTTTGATATTTTATACAGTTGTTTCTTTGTAATTGCTATTTGTTCTTGTCTTATTCCACTTCCAGATATGAAAAGCAGCTTATCTGTTTTCTGAAACATTAATCTTAAAAAAATAATTTTCAGCTTAAAAAGTGCTCTGGCTTTTATTGCATACCTATCAGCTTATTTCCATAGAAACCTAAGAATAAAAAGTACATCTACCTTCCTCTACAGACTTCTGAAACTGAACATTTATTTGCTAAAGGAAAATTTTTCATTACATTCAGTGTTCTCTTATTTACTTGCTTACACTCACAAAAATTAGAATAAGGTTTCCAGGTACTGCAGCTGCAACCATGTAAAATTATAGCATTTAAATTGTTTGTCTTTTCGGCTTTTCCCGGTTACGGGTAGCCACAGCGGAACTCCAGTCCGCTAATGATTGGCAGTAGATTTTTATGGTGCCGAGTTGCCAGCCCGACGCCCAACCTTCAGTGAAAGCATGTCCATTCACACATGTCTTTCGGAGGCCACTCGACCACTGGGAGGACATGCAGTCTCCACACAGAAGGCACTCCAGCCGAGAATCGAACAGGAGAACCTCTTGCTGTGAGGCAACAATGCTACTGCTGTACCACCTGACTGTATATGAAAGTAGCATTATGAATTTGTTGACTAAGGCAGTCTGGGTAGAAAACCCCTTTTCAGCCGACACTAGGAGAGAAAAGCTCCACAAGACAGAGAAAGTAACATCCATACCTGTGTACATACATACTTGCATAGTGTAATGAATTGTTTGAGCATACAGTAATAAAAAAAAATGACTTGAGCATACTTAACCAATATTTAATTGCATGCAGGCCTAAATCTTCAGAAATACTAGTATATAAAGATTATACATCTAATGTACCTAAACTAGAAACAATGGAGATCTGAAGGTCTTTCAAAATGCATATGAATATTCAGTATACAAACATTATGGTACAGGCAATAAAGTGATATGAGAAATCGTTCAAGTGTAGATCAGAATGACTGTTTAGACTAACAAAGATAAGATTCAAAAATTTGCACTAGCAGGATGGTGATAAATTGAACTTTCTTAACAGTGCCAAGTTGAGTGTATGTGTGGTTAAGCAGATACTATAGTACAGGGTTACCACCAAGTAGCTGGTTTAAAGCAGGATTGGATGGAGGGTATAAGAGCAGTTTTAGAGGAGACTTCAAAGATGGCTACATAACTGATCAACAGCTTAATTTCAGCTCTCCTAGTGTGGAAAATGAAACAGGAGCTATTAACTCTTCCAGATTTAGTAAATTCAGTTACTGGCTGCAATGTGCACTCCCTGGATGCCAACAAAGAAGAAACTTAGAGAGCCTGAAAGAAAATCAGCTAGAAGAAATGAAGAGAAAACATGACTTGGGGAAAAATCATGCAGTTGTTCAGCAAAAAGCAGTTCAAGTTCCATCCTTGGTACAAGACATGGCTTCCATTAATCTAGAATAAAAAATAAATTAGTGTGCTCAGAACTGATTAAAATATACAGAATATTGAAGGAATATATCAACTCAAAAGACTGGAAAAACAGAAGAAACTTTAAACAGCTATTCAGATGAACTGATAATACTGCAAAAATCAAGAAGTTGAAATAAATAGCTGGCGAAGTACAAAATTGCTCATGAAGAGCGGTTTCAAAAAAGCAGATTCTGATTGAATTTTGCACATCTGTTGTCTCTTCAGATGAATCTATATCTTGAATGTTATGTCTGTGGTCATATGATAAACTGGGAAAAATGAACAAAAAAGACAAACCAAAACTGTATAAACACAAATTCCACAGGAACACGAAGCCCAAAATAAGTCACAAGAATTTATTTCAATGAAGCGCTTTTCGTTGATGTTGAAACACCAACTTCTTCAGATTTATAATGAAGTATATACACAGCAATATATGCTTTCTTTGTAGTTATATGACTACCATCATCTGACTATAACATTAATTAAAATAATAAACATATCAGGCACTATAAAAAGTTCACTTTTAAACTCTAAACAATAAATTTACATGTAAACAGTAACCCACCACGCTGACACACAACTATATTGTTATGTGTTGCGATAGTTGTATAAAGGTGGGACTCATTTAAAATTAACTTTGTAAAAGTCCTCTTAAAAGCATGTATATTTTAGTCACCTCTCTAATTATAAGGCAAAAAACGCCCAAAAAACACCAGGCACCTCTGCAGAAACAAAAAGCAAATGCACAAATCCAACAAAAGCTGCTGAGGGTAGGCTCCAGGATCAAAAATAAAGCAACTTTGAATAGTAGTAACAGCAGTACTGTCTTTAATGCAAACACAAGTGCTTTCACACTAAGCTTCTTCAGGTGTACATGTACACCTGAAGAAGCTCAGTGTGAAAGCGCTTGTGTTTGCATTAAAGACAGTACTGCTGTTACTACTATTCGAGGTTGCTTTATTTTTGATCCTGGAGCCTACCCTCAGCAGCTTTTGTTGGATTTGTGCACCTCGCTAATTAGTTCACTGAAATACTAGTAAAAAACGTAACAAACTTATACTCAACTGTACGTTTAATATCTCAAGTTTTATAAAAAACTAATAATACTAAAGGGCTATACTAACATCCCTGTAATTATTTGGAATCAAAAATATTTAAGTGAAAAATGTGTATATGAAAAAGACCATATAGATGTGAATATGCACATATTAACTGTCTAATAGTTGCTTGCTAGGTACGAACACTTTTTTTAATATATAAAGGAACTCAAACTTGTATAGCAAATAATAGGATGAGAATTATAACAAAGTATTGTTATAGGTTATCTATTTAATCTTTTTAACTTTAATAGACAAGAAATATTGCAAGCCTCATTTAATCCAGGGGGAAAGAACGCGTTAAGTCTAATTTGCCACAATAGTTCACGTTCTTTGAGTAACAGGCCAAATGGTCCCCCTCTAATATCAATATCAAGTTGGTCAATGGCTTTAAACAAAAAAATGTGGTTATGGTGCTCTGCAATGTGCCTAGCTAACGGGTTCTCCTCTTTCTTCTTTACAATAGCATGGGTGTGTTCATACACCCTATCTCTCAGTCTACGTTCAGTCTTCCCGATGTAAAAGACTGGACACAATTGACACCTTGCAATGTAAACCACGCATTTAGAGTTGCAATGCAATTTCTTCCCTAATCTAAACCTCCTACCATTAATATGGAAACTCTCTCCTATCTCTATGTGCCTGATATGTTTATTATTTTAATTAATTTTAATTAATGTTATTGTCAGCTGATGGTAGTCATATGACTACAAAGAAAGCATATATTGCTGTGTATGTACTTCATTTTTAAATCTGAAGAAGTTGGCGTTTCAACATCAACGAAAAGTGCTTCATTGAAATAAATTCTTGTGACTAATTTTGGGCTTCATGTTCCTGTGGAATTTGTGTTTATACATATGATAAACTGACTAACCACATGATTTATGTATCTATTAAATTTTCATAGCAAACTTTGTTTCTTAGATCAATTGAGGAGGCTAAAGATTTATAATGAAACCAGCCATGTACTGTGACCATCAGAAAATAAATTTGTATTTGATATCTGCTCTACAGCTTCCAATTTCACTTTTTGTCTCAGTTTTGTGCAGCTCCAAGCACTCCTTGAGCAGAAATAAGTATACTAAGTAATATAGTGAGTTTTGAAAAAGGTTTGAAGTTTTGGCTGAGAGCTAGAATTCGATTGAAGTATGTGATGATCAGTGTAGGCCAAGGTCATGTAGCATTCTGTGACAGGGCAAACTTTGCGTTACATACTCTGAACATATGGAGGTAGTGGATGCAGTTTACTCAAGCAGAGTAAAGGGGGTAGTAGATGTAGTCTAGTCTGTCAGTGTAAAGGACAAGTGGTACACATGGTACTCTTCTGTATACCACGGATATTCAAGACTGGATGAAGTAATACTGTGTAGTAAGCCCGCATATTTAATTGGTCTACTAGATCTCATTTTCTGTCCATGCAGCAATAACTGAAAAAGGTTAGACACTGGAGGTTTAATATCTCCTTTTATAGCAATAAATGTTTCAATGTTTCTTGACAAATGCTTGAGCAAATAACTCAGTCTTCCAGATGTTTTATTTTGATGGGATACATTTAAAAGAACACTTAAACTGGACCTGCAGCAACATACTAGTAAGATAATGGAGAAATGGGGTGGTTGGATGTTTGCTGGTATACAGTGGTAGGAATGGTTGAGTGCGATGTAGCAGCTGCATGCTCTAGGTAATGAAACAAGCCCTAAGGAAAATTGAAGCTGGGCAATATTACGAAGGTTGAAGTAGATTTTTGACCAAAATCTAAGTACAAGGGAGCAATACTCATATACACATGATAAAATTAAGTTTTTTAGGAGTATGGGTTGGAAAAGATTCTGTTATGGTAGATAAGGATATGTGGGAAGAGACTAAACAGAATGTAGTATAGAGAATGCTAGAAACTGGAAGCTTGTGTTTATGGATAACAAGATATGTGCAGCGAAAGTGTTTAGTCCCTTTAGTTTTGTATACAGGACAGACATTTTTTTTCAGTTGAACAAGATGGCTTAGGATTACTTGAGATGAAGGGATATTTTAGAGATATACAGTTAAGGCTCATATACACAACACAAATGGAAAGCTATAATTCAAAGTGGAAAGGGATGATGATTAAGTGGGGCGGGGATGCAAGAAATATGGTGAGTGGGATTTTAGATGCAGATCCTTAAGAAGAATAACAGTCTTACAACATATTTTCTGCTACTTTATGAGTATAATAATCTAAAAATAAGCCAATGTGAAAATAGAGGAAGGAGATTCTGCCGATATGGACTGCTGCAATTATAAAGACAGAGAATAAGCAAGAGAGGGCTGCAATTTACTGAAGAAAACTGGCAAAGGAAACAAGGTTTTTGGTGAAAATAATTAGAGAGGGAAAAGTAATAGAATGGGAAGATACTGATACGACATTTGGACTGCAGGCTAGAGACTTCCTTCCCTATCAGGGCTTGATATCTGACTGTAGACCGAGAAAGGGATCAGGGAATCCTAAATGAAAGACCTGCCCTGGTAGAGTTTTTAAAATGAATCTTGCATCTGCTGTTAAAAAGGAATAATTATTAGGACATATAAAATATTGTATGATAACCATAGGAATCGGAGCTTAGAAAAGATTGGAAAGAGACTGTAAAAGCAATTCACAAGGAAACAATGGAAGGACGTGTATGATTCTCAAATATGTAACAGCCTAGAAGATTAGGATTTTTGCTTGGAAGTGTTTGCATAAGTATTTTTATACCCCAAGCAGAGTCCAAAGATGTTTTCCTCAGGTAGATTGCAAATGTTGGAGGTATGAAAGGGAAGAAAGAGATAACTGTGAACACATGTTTTGGGAGTGTAATGAGTTGGCAGATTTTAAAAATTCCGTACAGAGTATTCTGTCAGAAATGTTGAGTGAGCAAATAGGTATAACTAAGGAAATTATTATTTTTTTTTAATTAGGATCCAGGATCTGAATTGTCTAGACATAGTAAGGCTTTAAGTTTAATTCTGGTGATTGCCAAAAGAACAATTACTAGAAAACAGAAATCAAATTCTAACCAAGTGTATTTGAAGTTAGTAGATATTATAGGAACTGGGAATTTAATCTTTAGAAAAGAGTGATGCAAATTATATAGAAAAAATGGAAATTGTGGGAACAGTATATGCAGAATAATGTTTTTGGAGGAGTGAAGTTTTCAGGGAAGGCAGGAACTGAGACATTTTTTGCAGTGTGTAAAAGAATGTATGTGATGAATTATGTTTGTAACTGTGAAATTGTTAACATGGTATGTTTTGTTTTATATAAATGTATGTTTGCTTATGTAAAAAAAAAAAGAAACAAATCAGAGTACAAGGGCTTTGGCTCTATCATCATAGGTATATTTGGCACTTTGTCTAAGGCAAGACAAGATTACCTGTATGGTCCTTTGTGTTCAGGCTACTCAAGTAAAATGCAACAATCCCAAGCACAAATACTTGGTGTTTAGAGACTGTTAATGAGGAGCTGTACACTGCAGAGTTCAAAGGCATAAACCAAGTGAGAAAGAAAGCATTCCTAAGAAAACAATCTCTTCCAAAATTAGTGACACACAAAGAAAAAGTGTTTGTGCTTCCTGTAATAATTGATGAATTATTATTAGTAGTGCATGGACTATCCAATCAGAAGAGACTGAGACCAGATGTAATTGGAAGTGCACCAGACAGGTGGGTGAATGATGGGGTGATGTGTGTAGAGAATGATGAAGTGGGTCTCAGGTTCCTTGTGTGAAGTGATAGACACCCCACACTTCTGAGTTTATATAAGCCTTTTAAAATTTTCACTTTTAAATTTAAATTTTTTCACTTTTAAATTGGGACTATAAAATCTTTATCCCAGTGTATGATGAAAGATTGCCAATGAATATGGCATTACCTGTTCATTAAAACCAAAACAAGTTTATCTCTGGCCATCAAATCTTTTACACCATCATAAAGACTTGGCAAGTGACCGTTAGTTACCATTGACTGGATCTGTTTATTCAGGCTATTTCAACAATCTGGGTCATCATTAAATTTCCTCAGCTCTTTGGGGTCAGCTGCAAAGGTTAGAGAATGCAGAACTATCCACTGGGCTTGGGGCTTTAAAGGGGAACTAAACATGAATGTTTACTGTCTCCTCCGCTGTGTGCAGTATACTTGAAACCATTAGCAGTAGCATTAAGGGTAATGAATGGACTATCAAATGTTTTCAGGTTGAGAATAGTGAGTTCGACATATGGTATGTTGATGATTTGCTGAACTATATAGTAAGACCAAAGGAAGACCTGGCAAATGTATTTTTTATTTGAGGCATTTTGTCAGTTTTCAGTTAAAGTTTATATATAACAAATCTCGGGCTGTTAAGACTACATGTAGTCTAATCCCATTTGAGGCACTGAGAAGTCATTATTCCTCAGGAAGAAAAAAAAAACATTTCTAATTGTAGCAATTATTTTTATAAATAGCATGGAGCATTAAAACATTATGCTGTTATTCCATCCTCTTTTTATGGCTTACATTTGTCTTGAAACAGTGATGCTTAACTGAAATATATTAAACAGGAAATCTAGGCCATTGTAATGTTCCTTGTTGCAAAGTTTATACCTGTTCAAGATTCATTTCTTCATCGAATATAATATAAAAGAAAGAACCCAGAAGATATTCTGCAAGAAAGAATAGATGTGGCCAAAGAATCCCCTAACCTTTATATACCTCGCTCATCTGTTCCAATCCATCATACCTCCACATCACATCCCCTCTCCCATTATTAACCTTCAGTTAATTACAGTAGACTACAGCATTGCTATCTTGTTAACTGAGTTGTTATAATCTCTTAACATATCTTACCCATAAAATTAGCCAAGTTCAAGTATCGCACCAGCATAAATCAGTCAACTAAAATTATAAACAATACTGTCATCACTTGACCATCCTCAAGGAAATACCGGGATCTTCATCTTACGTGGTGCTTTTTAGCCAGTGTAACAACTTAATACTGCAAATTTGCACCTTCTGATTCCCCTACATGCCAGTGTAGTTAATTTGTATCATGCATACCAAATCGTCTCTAAATCATCATTACCATCTTTGAAGACAGCTGACCAAATAGGTGATGAACTTGAGATATATATATATATATATATATATATATATATATATATATATATATATATAAAATACACACACACGAGCTGTACAGCTAGCCTACCTTACCTTTCTATATTTCAGCATTACTTCAAAGAAACTGCATTAGTAAATCACATCAGATGTCTAGGGCAATAAACTGCTGAGACTTGAGGCATCTTCTAACAAATCATCACACTCACCAATATTCAGGAACATTGCACAGTGCAACAAATCATTGGTAATAATCAGCCAATATTTAGTAACCTCTCCAGTGAGGAGCTAGTAAACACATCACTGCATTTAACAGGCAGTCAGTCTAGAAAGATCTTTTAGAGCCATCAGTTATATTTCCCTTTTCAGAATGCCTAAAACACGTGCATATAAATACAGACGTGTGTGTGTGTGTGTGTGTGTGTGTGTGTGTGTGTGTGTGTGTGTGTGTGTGTGTGTGTGTGTATTTTTATGTATACATTTTTATAGTGAGGGTGTGTGTATACAATATGTTTAAACTTGTAGCCTCTAACTAGCACCAAGGTGCATAATCTTATTCTCAGACTGCAGTTGCTGCTATAATGCCATTTCTGTCTAACGTCTGCTACCGTTAATTCACAACAATTTATAGGGTAACCTCTTGGAGAATCCTCCATTTTACCTTAGTATGTAATACTTTTCAAATCTTAAAAAATGCTTTCTTCCTCTCACACAGATTTTTAACAGTCACCTTACATAACTTCAACCATTAAATCATGGTCATTGTTTTAGCTTTATAGTTGTAACAAACTTGCAAAGTTACTTTCAGATCTATTACAGAGACCCTTAAAATGACTGCACCATCTATAACTTCTTGCACAGATTTCTACACATCCCTTATAAACCATCTGCAAGTGATCACAGCTCATTTTACTTGTCCCATCTTAGTAATAACAGGCATCCATTGCTACATTTTTGAGCTGTAATATTCCCCCATGCCATCTTTTGCAGTGGGTCCTAATCCTAAGCCTGCCCCTTCCCCAGCCCTAGACCCACACCCCACCTTTAAAAAAAAAAAAACTTTCCTGTAACAATGCCACTATTCAGATGAATTTGAGGCTAGAGTTTTTTTTTTTTTTTTTTTGGGGGGGGTGGTAGTGTAAAGTCGTGGAAAGGAAACTGTTTTCCTTTCTTGATATTTTATATGTTTGGTATTTAGGGCATTCGATCTTATGCACTTAAGAACTTAATGCCTGTGTTTGCATTCAACATTAAGAAAATTCAGTCATACATTATACAACTCTGTATATTAGTGCACATTGCATTGGGCTGCTTAGTAGTAATGTGTGAGCCTCCCACTGATGTTAAATTTACAGTTGTTCTCAAAAAAATACATTAGAATCACAGACCTAATTGCCACCCTTGAATAGTACAGACACATATTTAAAAGGACTCGTAGTCTACTTTAAGTTGCAAATGAATGACTCTTGGATTGATATGTTTGATTCAAACTGCATTACTCATGAATATTTTTACATTTAGCAGTCATGTCAAACAAACGTGCAAAATGTAGCATAAACATAACGCATTTAATTAACAGAAACATTTCTCAACAAAGGAAGTAAAAAATAAAGAACCCGAGATGGAAGTTTCTTTAAAATTTAATACAGAAACATAGCTGGTAAGCATTTTTGTCTTTAAACCAAAGACTTCATCATAATAATAGCAAACAATGTAACTTCAACTTAAATAACAAAATCAAGCATCATGTGATAACTCATTCCTGTCACATGACTAACATAAATTAACCAGAATCCTGTATAAAATGCTAAATATGAAATGTTATGAGAATATTCAACTTAACTAACACATGTTTAAAATGTACCTTATTTCTTCTTTTAATCATTGGTTTAAAATTAATAGCATCATTGAACTTGGGAGTTTTTAATAGTGTTCAAATGGCTTTGCCAGATAACTTCCCTATATTCCATGTTTAGTGTCCTCATTTGCATGAACAATGACATGAAATAAAAACTTTTTAAAATTAGAATCAATACATTTAACTCACTACATAAATATTCATTTATTTGCATTTCTTACTGCATAATCGTGTTCATACATTCTTCTTTTCAGCTTTGTTTTATCATTAAACTTTCACATGAACTAGCATAGTTCTCAATCTTCAACCTCCAAAATGAGGAACACTGCCTCTCGTAATGTGGAACAAATGGGCAAAATGTGGAACACTTACTAACAGCTTACTAATAACTTCCACTAGAATGCTCATAGAATGATTAAAATATGCCACTTTAATTATGAAACTTTCTTTTGATGACTCTATTATTCAGTTTTATTTACCATGGATATAAATTAAAAAAAAAATTCCTGACACTGACTGTGTGACAGATCCTTTCAATGTAGAACTTTGAGGAACATGAACTTAAAATGAGGAACACTCTTCTTAATGAGGTACACTTGAGAGGTAAGATAACTTGTAAAAATAAAATGCAAGTGTTTCACTCTTAACTAGCAGTAATTCACTGGGAATTGTTGACTCCATAGTAAGACACACTATCTGTCTATTCTTACAAGCCTGGATAAAAACAAGATGATTAGTTGTCTTTCTATTGCCAAGATCTCTGATGTCTCAAGTTCCATCATGACCCTTAAGACATAGAAATATGACGATGACATGATAATGGTCCATGGAGGTGTAAATGACTTTGTGAACAAAATCCATTTCTGAGCTCTCTGTGTATGTTACAAGTGCAGGAATGACTCTGGTATTGAGCAGAATCCTTTTTTGTCAAGAATGATGCCTAGAAACAAGGAAAAGATGGCTGATTTCAACAACTGGCTCAATAACTGGTGTAACTCGAGGTGGTTTGTGTGTGTCAGCAATGGAAGAACTACTGCAGAGCCCTAATTGATTTACCAAAGATGGCTTGCACTTCTCATTCCAAAGCTTCTGCAGTAAGGGTAAAGCCTTTGCTGCCCTCATAGTGCATTTTTTTTAAGCAGGGTCTAGCTACTGAATTTACCAACCTAAAACATAAAGCACTGGATGATGTCAGTGTAGCATTGCTCGATGTTATCTATATAACAAATTGCCCTGACCCTGAAGCCCTCATACATTTGGAGCACATTCATGTGTGTTCTGTTACTGAAACCTAGTTTAAGAGAATAGGAAGGACCACATGCATACATGTTTTACACTTATGCGTTTAGACCCAGTGGGAACTGTGGTGTATCTGTATTTGTTAAAGACTGCATTACCTCAAGACAGATTTCCAGAAACCCTCAAACTTTACATATTGTGATTCAACGCCTAAATAAAACTACCTATCAGATCACAAAGTGTTACAGGGCCCCCAGTGACCAACCAAAACTGTGCCCATTTCTGAAATACGCTGGATGAACTTTATGTATCCAAAAACTACCATCATCCTGGAAGACTTTATCTATTAATTGATAAGTTGAGTGACCTATACCTCAGGTTTAGGCTACACCCAAAAATTACTTGATTTCATCAGCAAGAATTCCCTTGATCAAATAGTCAAAAGCTCACTAGAGGTCAAAATGTTCCTGATTTGGCCCTTACAAATGTGGCAGCAATATATACTATTGCACAGGTATACCCTTCTCCAGACACGTCTGACCACAGATTGGAAATCTTCTCTTTCAGTATTCCCTAAACTAGCTGAGGCAAGTATCACAGTATTCAAGGGCTTCTAATGCAAAAACTTCCATAGGATCATAGGAGGCTACTAGGCTAATGGCCCTAGTGCCTTTTTAAGCCTAGCCATTCATGCCCCAGTTTTCCTAATTCAGTGCCCATATGCTAGAATGGCTTTGGTGTATGCATATGCCTTAGGACATCTACAAATTACCCCTGTCCATAAGGGCATCAAGCCTGGGGTGAATTTGCAATTTCCCATCCATTGTTCAAAATTGCATTTGAATAAGCTTAGGGAAGAGTTCTCTTTCACATGACTGGGAAGTCTGTTCCAGAGAAGGGATACTGTCTGAGGCACATACCTGTCCTTCCAGCAAGTTTTGTTTGTTTTGTAACTTTTGACCAACATGAGTGTATTGTTGTAAGAAAGTCCTTCTGTGTCACACAGCTTAAAAAGAGAGATTGTCTAGATCTAAGGATGTTGTCCACTTTACTCATTCCTCATTAGGCCAGTCATTGAATATAATGCCACTTTGGCAAGTATCTGTCCAGACACATACACTGACTAGAATGCCTACAGTGATACCTTACTAAAAGGATAAAAGGCGTAAACAACTTGTCCTACATGGACCGACTGAAAGCCCTGTCACTTTACTCTGTACCCTGCAGACTGCTGAGAGGTGAACTGTGTCTTGTGTACCAGACATCCTGTGACCCTGTACTGATTGTTTTTACAGCACATCATCAAGTCAGAGGTCATCAGAAATACTGTCTAGGGAATCTAAACCTCTTCTGAAACATCAGTAGAATGGTTTGGAAGGAAAAGTACATCTCACAGAGGATACTGCTGCTGCAATACAGACTCCGCTTCCACATAAAACAAAGTTCATCCCCGTCCATTTTCAAACACAGCTTATATCTATGGATGTGAAATGGAAAATCTACCATAAGACTGCCCCTTTACTACTAATGAACAGAGGCAGCTCTTAAATGCTTTATCCCTTGCATGGATTCCCTCAAATTATTTATGGCATTGTCCCATTTTTTTTCTCATTGGGTATAATGTATAATTATTGACCATAAGATGGGTAAGGCCAGTCTATAACCAAATGGGATAGGTTATTTTGAGCACAAAGAGAAACTGATTAGACTTAAAATGGCCCATAAGTGCTGCTAGCCTAGTACTTTCCATGAACCTATGTCACAGATGAGGTTTAAATCCTTAGATCAGTAATTTGAGTGCTGTTTGTTTTGTAAGTGTGTAGCAGATCTATCAGGGCTGGATGGGAGAATGCCTTGTAAGCTGGGCATAGATCGCCCTCTGTAGACTGTAAGGACAGAGTCAATTATATGATGAAGTCTAAGTTTCAAATGCAACTGTACCAAAAAAAAAAAAAAAAATATATATATATATATATATATATATATATATATATATATATATATATATATATATATATAAATAACCACTACTAAATACTGAACACTCACTCTACCGACACCCCCAAAATATCGAGCTCAAACACCCAAAACACTACAATACCGAAAAACCCAAACCGCAAAATTCAAACTACTGAAAACTACACGCAACGTACACCACACACAGATGCACACCTTCCACCAAAACACAAACCTAACCTACAGGCAAGCCCCCCTACACCCCCCCTACTTAAATATTCTAACTCCAAGGTAGCACTACCCAGACAAACACATGAATACACCACCACACGCCTACATCCCCCTCATGCACACATACATCACACTCACAACACGCACACTTGCACACTAAACCTCTAACCAACACAGCTAAACAGAAATACTTACCTGCTCTTCCACCATACTGCAACACCAGAAGTGCGAATTTCAAACTACCGATAGTTGGGATTTTTAAATTCGCGCTTCTGGTCTTTCGGTAGTTTAGGGTTTCGGCTATATGGTCTCGAAAGTTTGAAATTCGGTATTTTGTAGATTATGTAGTGTTTATATATATATATATATATATATATATATATATATGTGTGTGTGTGTGTGTGTATAGCCAGTAGCTGTGCAAAAATGTGGAAAACAATATGAAACTGACAGTCTTTACTAAAAGCAAACAAGTCTGATGGTTCACGTGTATAGGTAAGCAATACAGTTTGAGAAAAAAAACATCATTAGAATATATAGCAAAACTAAAGACCTGCAAATCAAGGATAATCTCAAAAGGTTATGTAAGGTACTGAAAAACACCATCAGGAAAACTAAGGATTCCCATGAAATTAGGCTACTATCAAAAGCTTAGGATAGTTACAAATCCTTCTTTACCCATGTCAGGAAGTTAAGAAATAGCACTCAATATTGCTCTGAACTCATTCAGCATGAAGCTTCCTACTCTGATCTACTGGATATTGCAAATATGCTGTCAAAAATCTGAGTACTAACATCAGCTCAGCGACTTCTATATAAAACACAAACATACATAAGGAAAAAAATCCCTATCATTAGGAAAGAATACTTGCTAAATCCACTTTCCAAACAAAAAATACATCCATAAGTGGACCTGATAACATACCAGGTTATCTGCTGAACACTACTAATCGTGCTGGTGGACCCTCTCCACTTTGATGCACAGCTGTTGTGATGCTTCTTCACAAGGCAGCCCACCCAAAGACCCCTGGGAATTACCGACCCATCAGTCTGACAAGTCTCATCTGCAAAGTCTTGGAATGGGTCCTAACAGACTTAAACTGTGATCTAAAAAAATCTTAGACTTCATTCCCATTAGTTGAGGGTTGATTTCTTCTAATGAATTTGGTGATTTATTTATTTATTTTTTTTTTTAGGGTAATGAAAGACTTGAACAGTGGTCACTCTATCCATACAGCATATCAACAACAAGCTAAGTATGCTCCAAATCAATGTCTTTGTAGTTAGATGTATGGTAAATTGGCTGAGGGTCAGAACCAACACTAAGAGGGTGGTAGGCATGAAAGCAGCCAGTGGAGTACCCCATGGTTTCGTGCTTGGACCTTTGCTATTTGGCATTATAGTTTTCTAGTCTCTAAACCAAAAATCAGAAGCTTTGGCCCTCTCTTGATTGCCTGGAAGTTTGTGTATATGAAGATGGACCAAGAAAATGCAGTTTAAAGAATTGCCTTTTTGAAGGTAACAAATTTTCTCTGCTCATAGCTCAAAAATAGCTTCTGTTGTTGTGGATAAATTAAGTTGCAGGAAACATGTAGTGTTTGTCGTGCTTTTCAGGGTGCTTCTTCCAGAAAAATCAAGAATGAAAGAAAATCCTATAGGCTCTTACCTTCCAAGAAGCATAGAAACTTGAAACTCTCTTTCGCCTTCTTTTCCCATTCAAAAGGGTGGAACGGTTTCAGGATCGACCTCAAGCCTCGCTCCATTGCAGAAGTCAATTGGTTCCTCCCTTCTTCCTGAAGAGGATGGAAAGGGTGGGTCTCGGCCCCCTCCTTTGGTCTCCCTTTCCTCAGTCGTTCCGGTCCCCGATTTGGTTCAGAGAGGCGCCCACCTTTTCCGATCCGTGTGTTCGGATCCGGCCCGCGGTGTGCAGCTCAGACACTGGGTCGATCTTTCTCCTCGGTCTCTGGCGCTTATTCCCATTCGTTTCCCCAAATCGCTCCAGGTGCCTTTTTGGGGATGTCATTTGGTTATTGGTGGCAGGAGTATCGGAGAGAAGCTCTGCTCGGCTCCTCTGCTCGGAGCCACTCTCCCCAGAGCTGGGACTCAGATTTGACAGATCCCCAGCGGAGGCTTTTCAGAAAAACAGCCGCTGCTCAAATGGTCTCTGCTCCAGCCCACTGAACAGAAGATGGTCCTCCTCAGCCCGATCTCTCCTTCCTCATCTCTGTTCCGAGTCCTCGGGGGCGGCGTGGGTAGCACCATCAGAGTTGTCCAGTCGGAACCGAGACTTCTTTTCTCTCTTGTTCCGTCATTCATTCCACCCCGAGCCTCGCGCATCGGCGCTTCGCAATCCCTGACCGTCCGTTCAGGGAACTGGGTGTCCGGTCTGGAGGTCCCATGGAGTGCTTGAGGAGGCGCTTCGGAGTGTAGCCCATGAGGATACCCCTCGGGTTCGGGTCTTTGAGGATGGGTGTCCTCCTCTGACTGGTGTGCTACATGTGCATCGGAGGCCAAGCTGCTCATATGTCCATGGGGGTTCTCCCGGCCTCTACCTCACCGTCCGGGTCAGTCCTAACTGGGATCCAAAAGTGAAAATTGTTGGGGTCTCAGGGCCGCAGGGCCTGAGGATACTTGAGGGACTTCCCTCTCCACCTCGAGATGATCCGGGAGGGGTCCTGATGAACCTCCCCAGAAAAAACATTGAGGGAGGGGAGCCCTAGATACTGGAGAGGATGAGTCTATGAGACAGAAAGGTCCTTCCCGAGGGAGGAGTCTTCAAATAGTCAGTGGGTCCTCCCTGTCCCTCTGGAGATATCCCCTCCCATCATGACCAGAGAGAGTTAGGCCCCCAAACCCCTTTACCTTTGGGGAGTCAGTCCAAACTCCTTGGGAGGGCCACCTCAGATCTCCTGCTATCCTCCACCCTTGAGTGAATTACCTAAAGGAGTTCAGGAGTGTGTGGAACACCCTGACACTGTGGAACAGTGTCGGTGCAGCCTAAGATCAACATCTCAGGCCCTCTCAGTTAATAAGGATTCCAGGTGGCAGATGATTTTTGAGAGCCCAATTGGCATCTCCCTCTAGGGACCAGAGGTGTCACTAAGGATTCTCTCCATTTTCCCAGCTTCAGAAGCCCAAGCCCTCGGATCACTAAAGGGCGCATCTTCACTTACAATCCTTATTCCTGCGGTCACTAAATTATCTTTGTCATTTTACCAGGAAGCAAGGACCAACTCATTGAGTTAGCCTGTTAGTTTTATGGCTAATAGCTTCCAGGCGTTAGCCCAAACTGTTGGCGCCTAGAATTCTTAGAAGATTCTCCTCCATAGGCAATGGTCCTGATGAGAGACCTCAAAGTCTCCACATCCGATGCCTAGAGGGCACTGGGTCCTCGTGCTGACGCTTGGCGCCCTCTTCTTTTTTCACCTTTGCAGCAGGAGTCCTCCTGTGTTTACACCCGTGGTTGAGTCACTTCCGCCTTTTGACCCAAGGTGAAGGGAGGGTGCCCGAGAAGAGAGTGGTGAGGGGTTCCATTTTAAAAGGTGCCCATATCCAAGGCCCCCCCTCGGGAGGAGGAGGGAAAATGAGGGAAGAAAATGCCTCAAAGGCTGCGAGGTGGTGGTTCCCCCCCCAGAGAGGGGATCCCCGCTGAGAAGCTTTTGTGCAGAAGAGGCCGCCCCAGAGGCCTGTCTCCTCTAGGACTGTTCCTGAGTTTGTGTCCGCCCGGTATCGCTATCTCCTCACACTCCCGGAGCCAGGAGCCTCTTCTTATCCTCTCGGAGGTGCCTCCCTCACGTATACACCCGGGAGGGGCTATTCTATAACCCAGGCTATCAGATCCTCATCCATTTGCAGCAACCCCCCCCATCCCACTCAGTCAAATGATCCACCAAGACCCAGTCTTCAAGATCGGGAAGCAAAGGACCCCAGCGGATCAAAGGGAAAAGGAGTCATCAAGCAGGCTAAGACTTCAAGACATCATTTTGAACTCAAAGACGATTTTTTAGGGCCTTACTCAAGACTATTTTTTCACTATTTTTGGATTAAAACTTAATCAAGATAAAGGGGGAAATTCCGCCCATCCCAAGTATTCAGATGTCCGGTATGCCCTCAAAAATCCAAATTCGAATGGTCACCCTTCAGTCCATTCTCCCGTTATTCATTGAGGAAAGGATGTCTGGATGTGTGCCAGTCATTCTAGTTCTGGGAGCACTGCCCTAAGATTCATACTGCCCAGGGTGTTTTGAGTTCTTGCCCCAGGGCTGACAGCAAGTGTCAGAAGTAGCAGGCAGCAAGTGTCTGGCAGTCCACACAGCCCTGGCTCCTACTGCCAGTGTCAAGCATGCATTAGTTTGGGCCATGGCACAGTCATTTCACCCAGACCACTAGTATCTACGCTACTGCGACCTTACTCCCACAGCATGGGGTCATTATCCACAAGTTGGTAGGAGCAGAGTTAGATTTGTTGCAGCCATCTCAGCATTTAAGCTGCGTATGAAGATTCAGGTATTCTGAAGAATCAGGTGAGCAGCATAAGACCTTTGAAAGGTTCAGCAGTCTGAGGTCAGGTTTAAAGGGCCAGGATCTGCAGCTGGAAGGATCTTCTGCCTGCAGTCCACAGGTGGTCCATGGGTCTGGCACTATGGAGTTCAGCTGTTCAGGGTTCTGGTCGGTCCTCATTTCAATTAGTCTTAATTACGAAATTTGCTGCCGACTCTTGTTGGTATTTAGTCCGGTCGCCATTTGACCAGGGGGCGGGACTTGGCTCCTTCAGACCATTTTCTCCTGTCGCTTCCCCTCCAATTCTGACCCTTAGGTGGGAATGCCACCTGGGGCGACCTGTCCTGCTTTTAGGCCTGTTTCAGACCGGGGTCAAGTCATATCCAGGTCAGGGAAATGCAAAGGCACGCCAATATGCTCACACCATGCCTGTTCCCCTGGCACATAAACTTATGCATCAAGCAACGCAACATGTGCTCAAGTCCTCTACATAAACTATCGAGCACAACGTGGTCAAACTTTCATGAGAGGCCATGACAACAGTGGCACATTCAGATCCAATGTGCCTGATAGTAGCATGAGAGAGCACATTCCGTGGAAATCCAAACTGTTTGCAGGCAATGCGCACATTTTTCCTGTTGCTTAAGTGGGGGGACTCCTTGCAGGCATAAGAACTGGCCAAGTGGGGCCTGAATTGTTGATTCTTACCGTTTGGTTCACAAGTGGCTCCTCAGTTGTGTACATCCTCGACTCCCCCTCACAATGCAATTCCCAGGAGTTCTTCTATGCCACCTCCTCTCAGGAGGGGTCTATCTCAGGTTCTTCTCCGTCTCAGGGCCACTCTTTCTCACAGAAGGCACCCCTTCAGCTCCAGCCTGGCCTTCATCTCCTTTCCCCTTCCCCTACAGAATTGATGGTTCCCCTTGGCCCTCTGATAGTCCCCAGAACTTCTGATGGTATGCAGGGACCAGTTTATCCTGTTAAGGGGTTCCCTGACCTGGCCCCATCAGTCAGGGGACATCAGGTTGGACGTCCTCCCACCTGTTAACCCAGCCTTTGTCTCCACGGTTCCATCCACTTCCTTCCTAACTCTCTACCACCCATTTTACTCCCTTTCCACCTTAGTCAGAGATAACTCTTTCAGAGGTTGGCAATTATTTTACCTTTAAGTCCAATGCATTTAGGCCCCCAGTAAGGTGCCCCAGCACCCCTGGTGAGGTTTGCTCCAGTTTCTCAATGAGGTTTGGTGATCCCCTTTTTGCCCTAGCAATTGGCAAATTTATCTCAAATTCTCATTTTATTTTTGAGCCTTCCTTTCTTTAATTAAGCTCTCCTTATCTCCAGTCAGGCTCCTCAAAAATTGTTCTTTTACTTAGCTGCTTCTGTGCCCCCCCATCTTTGAATTCTGCCGTCCCTTGGGAATTTCTCCCGGCCCCAGCCCATTTCTCTCTTGGAAAACGCCTTTTATCTTAGCTCTTTAACTGCAAAAAAATTTCTCTGCCTTAAAACTTGCCTTTATAAAATTTCTGTCTCAGGCTCTGTCTCTTAGGTTCAGGCACTCTGTTCTAATCCTCCTTATCAGACCTTCAAGCTATCTCCCTCTTCCACCCCTTCCTCCTAGCACCCCCTCTGCCGCACCCAACTATCAACCGCTTCTCAATATCGCAGCCTCCTTTTTTCCTCCCAAATCCTTAGAATCCAATATAATTTCCCAAAGTAGGACATACACAGACATTCATATTTTTTCATCTGTTTGAAGATAACAGACAATATCGTTTTCAGTGTAGTGTTGGCTAAAAGAACCGAAGCAACTAAATAAAAAAGTGGGCACCTAAATCAATTAAAAATTTAAAAGATTGCATCTCCTCAATTTATTCACGGTTTCAAATATTCCCAGCTTCCCAATGTCTTACCATTCATTCCACTATATCAGTTTGATACTCCAAATTTCCACTCCTATTGATAGATGATATCTATTACACAATTCTCCTGGACTTCTCGTCACTATTATCACTTCTCAAACAAGTTCATCCTTCTCAAGGTGGAAGTCTCAGGAGTTTTCAGGCTTGTCGAGGAGTTTTTTTGATGGGATTTAGTTGCCAGGACCACTATCTAGGATGAAATGACATAGATAGGATCCCATTTATATCTTGTATATTGTAATTCCTTACCATAACTTTATGTACTTACCATAACTTCGCCATCATCTTCCATCATTCGCCTGTCTCATACTTCCCTTCCGGCATTTTTAGAGGAATGTTGCTAGTTTTTGAGTTTTTCTCTTGAAGGACTTTAGTTTGTTACAGTGTCTCTGGTATGTTCTGTCTGTGAGTGTATGATGAAAAACAAACAAGATCTGGAAGCTGAGAGTCATGCTAAGGGGTGGGGTAGCCAAGCCCAGCCAATTAGAACTTCGTTATTATATAGTGGTGGTTGAGTCGAGCTGATGGATCGGTTCAACCCATCAGTTATAAAAATGTGTATAGATGGATCCCATACATCCGAAGTTATGGTAAGTACATAACTAAAAGTTAACCAGTTTTGCCAATTATTGTAAACTGGGAGTTGTACTCGAATCCTCTTCTGATATGCAGAAACTATAAAGTGAACTTATGCATGTTAATAGCCATTGTGCTAAAAATGGACTAAAACTAAAAGCAAAAAAATTCACTACTGCTGCACTTGGCAGACAAAACATCCAACCATCTTATAGTATAGAAGACACCACACTCAAAGAATGCGAAAGAACTTGGTTAGATAACTCCCTTTCCTTTGACCATCATGTTGTCACAGTCATTAGGAAATGCTTTTATCTGACACAGCTGATCACTGAAGGTATTTCCTCTATGTACATAGAAATCCTGGCCCTTCTATATCCTGCACTGATTAGGCCAATCATAGTAAACAATACCCCCTTTGGGATGCATCTTACTTAAATGCATCTAGCAGTTAGAGACTAGAGAGGTTCCTGACAAAAAAGAGCATGGAACTAAATGACCTGATCCAGCAAAAGAAGCTGTAGGCCTTGTTCCCTGTATTGTGCCCTACAGATTCCACAGGGGCATTCTGTACCTTGCTTTTCAGACTATTATGGATCTGGCAGTCCAAGACCACAGACTGTTTTGTAAACACTAGATCATAGAGTTGAACCTGATTCAGCAAATAAATCATGGTGGAAAGATGGATTTTACATGCAGTAACTACCCCTTCTGTGGAATAAACTTCCTTTGCAGATCAATGTGACACTGTTTTCCTTTAAGAAGAAATTAGACAATAGGAAGGGTATTCATAAATTCACCATGTCTACGAGTGGCCTATTATTCCTTGAAAAACGAGGTAAAGTCTAAGAGTAGGAAATGGGAAGGTGTAAAAGGCCATATGGCCAAGTTGCCTTATACATTCTATGGTTCTGCAATTCTGTGATACGCAAGTATTAAGTGCAGACGCAGAATAAAAATTAGGGCCATCAGAAATATGCTTAGAAGAAGAACATGCCAAGCATTTCAGTGTCACTCCCTTCCCTTTATAGACTGCATTTGGACTACCTTTGTGTTCAAAATACTGCTTTAAGTTCTTGCTTTTTTGTTTGTAAATGTAGGGTTGTCACCCAGTACCATCCCTCTCAACCGCTTAAACCAAAAATCTGGGCAAAGCCATGAATAATGGGCAGGGGCAAAGGCCCAAAAATAGGAAATTTTTAAGCGTTACTTTTAAAAACATAGTTGATAGAATAACAAGTTTAACCATGAACTTTCTGAAGGGTATGAAGTCTGAAACTCAAATGTCTGTCATTTTCTGACTTCGATCTTTAATGATTTGCCAGAAAACCACAATTATATTAAAAGTGGACCAAAAATATAAGGCAAAAATCTGAACACACTGCAAAAATCTGTACATTTGAGAGGTATGCTTAGTACCTGTATGACCTCTGCACTGACTGTCAAACTGCACCTGTTATAAGTAATGTTTCTGATATTCAGTGAAATACAAGCAATATTTCCATTGACTAAGACCTCTTTCGTTTCTCCTTTTTATTGTCATTCTTTCCCTCTTCTACTGAAATAAATTTAATTTCTGCTTCATAAAAAACATTGTTAGGGTACTCTCTAAGTAAAAATTTATCATGCAGTGCCTTAATTCTAATGTCAGCTTCTTCATGACTAGAAGTTAATTGCATAGTTTTAACTATCTGACTTTTTACTGAACTCCTTTTAACATAAATTGGGTGCATGCTAGTAAGCTACAGAAATATTTTACTTTCTCTGGTGCACCACCTGGGAACCCTGCAGCTTTAAGTGCCCTCAGAAACTATATCCATGTAGTAGGTCAGTCCAGAGAAATATAGTAGCCCCTTTATAAGTTGCTGGTATGAGATGTGATGTGCATCTGCAGGCACTTAGCATGACCAGTCGCACTGGTCTAAAAAATGCGTGGTGTGGCAGATGGTGTTGGGCTGTGAACTTTGCATGCAATGTGTGTTCCAGCAGCATTGTTCCTACAGTTGTTTCCATTTCTGTACTTCAGCTCTATAGGCCTTAAGAGGTCTATATTTCTTCTCACTTCACTGGGATCATTAACCCACTTGAGCATGAATGGCACTTTGCAGGTGCTTATCCACTCATACAAATGCATGATGTGGAGGGAGCTTCCTTTTGCAGCAGAGAAGCGTACTGTGAGATAAAAGTGCATTTTGGAAACATTTGCCCAAAGCAGGTTTGTTAGTAAAATGAGCATGC
The DNA here is from genome assembly GCF_019279795.1 of Protopterus annectens. Taxonomy (NCBI): domain Eukaryota; kingdom Metazoa; phylum Chordata; order Ceratodontiformes; family Protopteridae; genus Protopterus; species Protopterus annectens. The sequence goes on from NC_056747.1 coordinate 489,441,082, forward strand.
TAAGAACCTCAAAACAGCGCAATAAAAACGGCTGTGTCCATCAATGTGCTCATCATGCTACTAAAGTTTGCATTAAAGCAACATGCGTAGCTAATACTCATGAGATTAATGTAAAAGTATTTTTTCATTGCTTTTTTTTTTATTTAGGAGTACTTTCTCTGGGCTGCAGATGTTGCTGAAGGGTTCATTCTTACTAGCTAATGTTTGTTTTCACAAGTAACATGTTGCTAGGTTCCTCCACCGTGGATACAGGCATGCTTTCTGTCAGGGAACTGTCTCAACCTCATGAAGATGGCATCCAAATCTTGGCACAATCTGGGATCACAGTATCGGTGGAAGACTAATGTAATCTGATTTCTAGGATCCCATACTCTTCCAAAGACGTAGCTCCTTTGACTGTGCAGTTCATCCCTCAGACCCAGGATGCAACACATGAATGGGATGAGGAGAACACATCAACCCTGGCAATACCTCATTTCCAGTAGCAGAATCACCATTGTTGCCACCAGCTCCACTGAGCATGAGGAGGACATCACAGGTAGTGTACATGTGGCTAGTCATGCCCTGTGTACTGTCACCTGCCTAATGTAGGTGTTTCTGTGGCCATTTATATCAGGGAAATGGGGTATGTCATAAAATGCCTGCCTTCATGGTGTTGATTCTTTCTTGTATGGTGCATCAAGAAACTGGTGGAGTATCCATGAGGCAGATGCCTGAGATATACCTACCATGACCTTCCTATGTCACTATAAGGTCACTGTAGCTAAGATTCTCCAAGACATACATAATTGGTGTCCACAGAAATGAGTGCCCTACACTCCCCCATGAGTCTGCTTATGAGGATGAAACCAGTGTTTATAGTTACTTGCTAAGCTATTGATCCATGAGGATCATTAGCATCCTTACCCATACATTCCCATGGAGTTTCTTACCTTAGCAGTTTAGTATCAAAGCACCTGTATTTTGAAGTTTTGTATAACCCTGGTTTAGATGATCCTTTAGTACTGTGTGAGAACCCTTTGTATATTACGTATGAATAACCATAACCCTGGAGCATGTATTTCTCCCTGCATCTGTAAGGGACAAGAGTGCCAAACCAAGAGTGGACTTGTTGCTTCCCAGCTATTCATGCAGGTTGTTTTTGAATAAAGTTGCAGTCTACTTAACTTCACATGGAGAAGAACATTCTTCTGGTATAGGGAATTACAGTCCCAGAGAAGTAGTAGACTCTGTGAGACGTGTCTAACCCTTCAGCATGTTCTTTTTAAGTTACAGTGGAGATTGAGGACTCTTGAGTGAATATTTCTGCAACTATTAGACTTTGGTGTAGAAGGTCTGCATGCAAGGCAGAGATCTCCCCTTAGCAGCTTGTAGGACACTGAGAAGAGGGTCAGGGCTTTGAAGAGTCAGTAAATTTTATGATTTACTTCCTTGATATTCTTGCTGATAAAACATTGTGAACATTGTGGCCACTCAAATTGAGTCAGGTGCTTCAATAGGTACATGCTGAATAGGGCTTTCTATTCAGTGATTGTCTTATTGAGTACAGTGGACTGATCATCTTCCTAAATTTGAATGCTATGCCCATGCTACTATGTTGTCATAAAGAAGTACTTCCTAACAATTGTTGACAGGTGGTTGAAAGATAGCTCATTGTCTACACATATACCTATGTCCCTCACTACTTGGTCAGTTTTCAGGTGACTGGTGCCTGTATGATAGCTTGGGAACATTTTACTTACTGAAGAATACATTTATGCATGTTTTGGCATTTAGTTTAGGCCATCGTTTTGACACCAGCTATTTATTTGAGACAGGCCTTCATAAAGGATCTTGATATCTTCTGGAGAATTTAAAATGGCACTGAGTTTACAGTCATCAGCAAACTTTGTCAGCTGTAAGCCCTCTGAAATTTGCCTGAATCAGATTGCAAAAATGAGTCCCAAGAACCAAGCCAATGGTCTGTCAGCTCTTGACAAGTCCCTTGGTTGAGCTAAATTCACCCACCCTAATTTCTTGAGTTCTATTTGAGGATCAGGTTACTCTTCAGTGAGTTACATAGGGATTTGCATTTAGCAGGATGAGATTATTAACTATTCCTGAATGAGGGTGGTGTTGAATGCCATTGCAAAAGCCAGATATGTAGTGTTAACATTTTTTCCTCATCCATTACTTCAGTGACCTTCTCTAAGAATTCAACCAGGTTGAGTTGGCAGGATCTGTTTTTGACAAAACCAAACTGACTCAGGTCATTGTTTTGTAGGGCATTCAGCATTTCTACTACTGTCATCCCCTGGCCGGGTTGGCTAGTTTTACCTTAAATTAGGCTTTGGTAGACTTGATAAGACTCCTGAGTTGCTTGTTTAGATTGATTGGTGGAGGGGGGGGGGGGGTTGGAGTTGCAATATCTGGCAATGTAATTTTCATCGTAATTTTCTTCCTTTTATTGTACAATCTGTTAATGTTTGGATTTGACCAGGGTGGCCTTTTTTTCTTTCATTTATTCCTTTGCTTGTTATGGATATATACAGCTGTCTTTATGGAGCTATTAGTATAAATACACAGGGTTTTCATGAACAATTTTCACATAGGCAGCAGTGTTTTCATGGTTTGGGGGGCTTGGAATTTTACAAAAATATCAATTAATAGGAAGTGTGCCTTAGAATAATTCATGAAAGTTCCAGTATTAGCGGGGTTCCAGTCTTTAAGAAGACTGCTTTATGGTCCTGGTCAGTGAAGACCATACACTAGGGATGATGCTACATTTTGTCATGTTTGTGAGAACCAGGATGTACAAGACTAGCTGGTTCAGGGGATTTGTGTTTACAAAGTCCAGGGATCTCTGGGCATTCATATTAGGGGTCAGGTATAAGTTCATAGGTAGGTACTAGGCTGCCCGAAGGCATTTATAAGCTTAGCCAGAATATGTTGGCTTTCGCCACCCCCTTAGATTAGTTCCCTGTGCCTCTCTCCAGCAGAGCCATTGAAGTGATCCCTGGGGTAAACTTTGTTTCCCATCCACTCGTCAAGGTTTCCCTTGAAGAGGGTTAGCGAGGAGCTCTGCCTAATGCAGATTAGAATCTTGTTCCAGAGCATGGGAAGTCTCTGGGACAGGCATCTATCCCTCCAGCACATCCTGTTTATTGTTGTGATGAGGTTTAGATCCCTGGAGTGTGTGGCTCGAGGGGATATGGTTTTCTTTAGATGGAGCATGTCCATCAATTCTGGGTTGGACATGGCCTTGTATGTCGGGCAGAGATCACCTCTGAGCAGGCGGTATGCAACAGAGTACAGCTGGAGTTTCTTCAGTCGAGCTGTATAGGGCATCTGCTTGAGGCCAGTGATCCTCTTGGTGAGGCACTTCTGTGGTCTTTACAGTTGTTGCAGGTGTCTTGTAAGATGCATCCCAAATGGGACATTGTACTCTATGATGGGTCTGATGAAAGATGCATAGAGAGGCCCAATGACCTCTTTCGATCTGGATGCAAACCCTTTTGTGATTAGGTGGGCCACATAGAAGGATTTTCTAACCACTTTGGCAATGTGACTATCAAAGGAGAGGTTACTATCTACTTGGGTCCCCAGATCCCTTATTACGTCTTCCATATTTAGGGGGCTACCACCTATGTGGTAGCTTGTGGTTACTTTATTTTTTCCAAAGGGGTTGACTATGCACTTTTTGGCATTTAGCTTGAGGCCATGGTTTTAACACCAGGTATCTGTCTCAGTGAGACTCTTTTGGAGGATGTCTGTGTCATCCGGAGAGTCAATTATAGCCCCTAGTTTGCAGTCGTCTGTGAGCTTGGTCAGGCATAGTCCTCCTGTGCTTGCCTGTACCTCTGAGAAGTATATGCCGAACAGGAGGGGTCCTAGGACTGAGACCTGGGGAACGCCACTTGTGACAGGTTTAGAGTCAGACCTAGCTCCTGCAACTCTTACCATGTGGGTTCTGTCCATGAGCCAGTTGGCAACCCATCTCATGACGTAGGTGTTTATGTTCAGGCTGGTGAGCTTGTGTATAATTCCTGAGTGGGGAATGGTGTCAAAGGCCTTTGCAAGGTCTAGGTAGGCTGTGTGGACCACCTTTCCCTTGTCAATAGCCTTGGTAACTGTCTCAAAGAAGTCCACCAGGTTTAGGAGGTATGATCTGCCCTTAACAAAGCCGAACTAGGTAGGGTCCAGTGTTTGGAGTTTTCCAATGTCTCTGTTAATGAGATCCATGATGATGCACTCCATAGCTTTGCAGACCAAGCTAGTCAGGCTTATATGGTGATAGTTCCCGGGGTCCGTTGTGGCTCCACCTTTGTGGAGTGGAATAACTGTTGCTGTGTGCAACTCTGTGGGCACGTAGCCTGTGGAGTGGCTGAGTTTAAACAGTGTGTTTAGGTGAGGGGTTAGTTCCTCTTTGAGCTCATGTAGGACGCAGCCTGGGACACCGTCTGGTCCCATTGATGCTGTGTTTTTGGCTTTGGAGAGGGCTGTTTTGTCCTGAGTGTCTGTGATTTCAGGGGCACTACATTCTTCTGGTATAGTTATGGACCCTTTTGGGGGTGAGAGGTGGGTGAAGTTTGCATTGAACCTGTCTGCCAAGATGTTGGCTATATCGGTCGGTTCAGTGTATTTTGTGCCATTCTGCACTAACTCCGAGCAGATCTGAGAATTGCCACTTAGATTCTTGACATAGCTAAAGATTCCCAGTCTATAGTGGGATAATTAGTCACCCATGATTATGGTATTGTGTTGAATGGAGAGTGTCTCCAGTATGTTTAATGTATGTATTATGGGTTTCCTGCAACATGGATGGGGCTCTATAGCTTACAAGGATATGATATGAGATTTTGTCTTCAGCTAACTGCCTGAAGGAGTCCACTCTCATACCTTTCAGGCGCCTATTTTCAAAGGTTGTACTAAAGGAGGCAAAAAAAATGTTTCTATAAAATATTATATTGGCAAGTGGAAATGATTTTCTAGATGGTGCTTAGTCAATAACCAGGGCCATATCAGGGATTATGTACCACAGGTACTCAAATATTTCTGTGAATTGCTGGCTTCTCGGATTTTTTACTCCCCTGCCAGGGTACATCTTGCAGCCATTTCAACATGTTTGCTCATGAATCCACTACTTTCTTCAATGTTTTTTGGAAAACAATTTCTGACAGGATTATTATACATAAAAGCACTATGCCAACAGGTTGCTCCTTCCTTGGATCTTTGTATATCAAGCACATTTAAGGTTAATTAATTGGGAAACTGATGATCTGATTGCTCCGACATCTGCAAGAAGAGTATCTGACCTGCCAGCTCTCATGGTGGGTAAACCCTCTCTGGTCTTTCATAGTGATAGGGTGTCATTAAGAACAAATCTCTCATGCCCAAAGTTGTTCCTGATTTTACTGTAAATCAGGCCATCAACCTCCTAGTGTTCTATCCTGACCCTCAGAACCAGAGAGAGAGGATTCCCCATATGTATAGAAGCTCGGATGCTATCTTGACACAACTGATCTTTAAGAAAAACTGATCAGTGATTTACTTCTTATTTTGGGGAAAGGACAGCCCATGTCAAAATGGACTGTTTCCAATTAGTTGCCCTCGGCTATTGCTTTTTCTTATGTCCATCATGGTAAAGCATTTCCAGGCAGGGTCAAGGTTCACTCAGTGCATTGCAAAATGGTGGACTCTAGAATCATTTGCAGCTACATGGTCCTCTGTACATACATTTACAAGGCATTACAAACTGGAATATTCCCCTAGATCCAGGACTAGCTTTGTTAGGACCATTCTCCAGTGGCTTCTGCAATCGTATACTTCTTCCTCCCAGGATGGATAGGCTGTAGTAATCAACCCATGTAGACTAAAGACTACTGCAGCAATGGAAATGAACACAGAACAGCTGTGTAAGTTGCACTTACCTATAACAGTAGATGACCTAATTCCTCATTGCTGCAGTAATCACACCCACCCTCCACCCCCTGTTTGTAGTTATTGTTGGAGAAATGCATTTGGTGGTGGTATCTTGTTTGGATAGTTCATGATGAATAATATGCTACTGAACTTTTGGGCAAGAAAGTCTTGAAGATTTTCCACTCTTACTGATTTTCTCTCCTCAGGGCTGGCCAATCAGCAGTCAGATATGAAATATGGAAGGGAGCAAGAGCTTCTGGACAAGATACAACCCATATAGCCTAAAGACTACTGCAGCAGAAAAGAATTTGAGCATCTACTGTTATGGATAAGTGCATCTCAAGCAACTATACTTTCTTTTAGAGACCCAGGAGGACTATACAAAAATGGTGGTGGTGACAACCCTTTGGCCCAGGCAATGGTGGCTGTTTTTTAGAACTGGCCAAGAGCAATTACCACAAGCTTCCCCACAGACTGGACTTAAACAAGACAGGAGGTTGGTTGATACACCCCAAAATGAAAACTCCTCAGTTGACTACCTGTATGATAGAATTTTGATAAATTTTGGACACCTTTTTTCTGAGGATGTGCAGCAGATACTGAATAAGTCTAAAAAATGGTACTAGGAAATAAGTTTGTAAGAGGAAAAGTTTTTCTAATTGTCCTTGCACTCTGAAGGCCATTTCAAGAACTCTGAATAAATTCTGTCCACATCCACCCCATTACGATCTTCCTTCACAGGGCATAAACTGTTGATGTTATATTGGTTCTCTGTAACAAACATAGGAGCTTTGCCACAAGTCACACTTGTGTTAACTGGCCTTGTGCAAAAGGTGCACCTGAGAGCAGTAACCAACTGAATTATTGTCATTGTGCAGTGGAAGCAAATTTAATGCGAAGAGCCTTGCTATATATTAATTTTAATCTAATCAGAAAAGTTTCTGCTCTGTGCTGGAAAGTGCGTGTGACATCCCTGCATAAGAATAATCCTTCCACTCTAAGGACCATTTATCTAAATAGTCACTGTCCTTTTCACTTGATTATTATATTACACTGTGTGAATCTGTTACTTTGGGCACACAGCCTCTTGGTGTCTGCATTCAGTAAATAAAACAAAGCCTGTTTTACTTTGTGCCTCTGGGCTAACTGCTAGGCACCAGCTATAAACTGTTTGCTTTCTACAGTAAAGGATCTGAGATTGGGCAACCCAGCTATGCTTCCCTACCCCAATTCCCATACACCCCCATCTTACTCTAACATTATACTACCCAAACAACTTTACTACTATTATAGAATCACTCTTCTTTCTGCGTACCTATTTCCAACTTCCATCTTATGTTTAGCATTGTTCCAAACACTCTGTCTCCATCCTGTACTACATTGCACTACATCAGCTACTTCTCAGTCGTTTACCCAACAGTACCTCAAAGCAAATCTGTAGTAAATCTTCCTTTTCCATTCATCCCATCAGTCTCCTCTCATATACTACAGTCGGATTAGTATTTAATCTGATGTCAGTCTTCATTTATCCTTTACGTATGGGACTCTGTTCTGACCCTCTGAACTCTCAAGCTAAATCCCTACCCAGAATGCCCCCTCTCTAAATTACCTCAGATCTTGTATGCCGCTCTTCTGCATCAGATGCGTCAGCCAAATTCTCTGTTGAGCTAAGTGTATTTTCATTCCTTTTACTTAAAACTTAAGAATGATTCCTAAGAAGATTTAATCCTTTCCTACCTATCCAGTTTAAAATTTTCCCCTTGTGTTTTTTCTGTTAGTATCCCTAACCTATTACACTTCAGTGTTCTTTCCTACCATTACTGGCAGTTTTTCTTTAAAAAAAAAAAAAAGAGAGAGAAAGGGGAATAGTATTTTCAGTTATTTCTGAGTTTCTTCTGTGGGTGTCCTTTTTAATCTTTTATACCTTGTGATACCTTTCCTACTGTCATTGGTAGCCCTTATCCTTCTTTCTACCTCCTGGTAGCCTTTCCCCCTTTTCTTACCTTCTTTCCTGTGTGTGTGTGTGTGTGTGTGTGTGTGTGTGTGTGTGTGTGTGTGTGTGTGTGTGTGTGTGTTTCTGCAAGTTGACTTGTTACTAGTTAGTATGGCAATAAAGGTAAAGGCACTAATGGATTCAAGCAGCACCATGATTGTGGAAGGAAAATATGTCTTGTGTGTATTGCTTGGGCTCAGTGCACTTGCAAGAAGATTGCTCTGTTTGTCAAACGTTTAGTCACTGGGCCCTCATAGAAAGGAAAAACAAACTTAAACAGAAAGGACTGATTAAAACATCCTTTGAAGCTTTGTCTAGTCAGGCAAGGAAATCTTAATCGGATGTGTCTTTGCCATCATCCTAGAAAATAGATCATGGGAAGAAGAGCCTTTGTGCCAGTGTCCCCTTTGACTTCAGCATCCAAGAGACCTAAATTTTTGGTTCCCTCAAACTCAGCTTAGCCAAAGCTAAGTATCAAAAAAGCTTTGGTGCCAACAGAGATGACCAGCACTGCATCGAAGGTTTTGGTACTGACAGTCACAGTGCCAACTGTCCAGGTGCCATCTCCTCCCTCTGTGCCGGTCCCTTCCACAGTACTGTCTGCATCTTTGGAACCAGGACTAACTTCCATACTCAGGACTTAGGTATTCCCCTCAGTGGATACCTTTGTGGGGCACCTCCCAAGCCCCTTCGTACAGAGACTCTAATCTCTATCAGCCCTCTCTGTTAGTTCCTCCAGGAGCCTGACAGAAGTCGATGTTGTGAGGTTGGTGGAACAGCTCCTTGTTGCTAGGGGTCTTACAGGTTTTCCCAGGTTTCAGTCCCTTCTGGAGATGGTGCTCTCTCTCTCTCTCTCTCTCTCTCTAAGGACTCCACCAGATATTCCTTCTCTAACCTCCACCAAGGCATTAGTGATCACAACTCCGATACCCCCAGTCCTGGCTCTCTTGGTGCTGACAGCTTTTATGCCTTCAGCTCCAGTGTCTGCTTTGAGTTCCTTCATTTCTAAAGATCCGGAGGACTCCTGGGGTTGTAGCTCTGCTGTCACTTCTGAGGGATATGGTTTAGCTCTAGTTTTCTTGGAGCCATTGTTGCTTTTGGGAGCCCTGGCATGCCTGGGCTGTTCCCAGGTTTTGGTCTCTGTGGCGGTCATATCAGCATGGGGTAGGACCATGGTTCCGGGCTCCCATCCCGCTTCAGGGGGGGTGTGCCTTCCAGGTCATGGAGAGGGCCTTGGCCCCTGCAGGTTCTCAGCCAGTTCCTTCCCTATCAGAGCATTTCCCTGGGACTCCCTTTTACTCAGAGCTTCCTCCAACCTCAGCACCCAGACAGCGAGCACCAAAGCTGCAGGATACCCCTACACACAGGGCCTTACCTCTTCTGAGTCCTCCACAGAGCTTCCCACTGAGGAGGCGCCCCAGAAGAGGATGTGTAAGAAGAGGCACTGTGTCCTCCGTGATAGATTCCTCTGGGGTATCTGTCACAAAGGACACTGACTTTGATGAAGGGGAAAGGACACTGACTTTGAAGGGGAGGGTTCCCCCTGGTCACCCCCAGAAGACATCTCCTTTGAAGACTTTCCTGATGTATTAAAGCAGGGGGGTGGCGAGGAAGCCCAGAGACCCTTCCTCAGAGGAATCAGTGTACCTGTAAGCTTGCCCATCTATCTCTTGGGTGACCCTGCCCACTGATGATCTCATTAAGTTGATTGCACAACAGACATGGAAGGCCCCTGATGCTGTAGAGACAGTCCCCAGGAGACTGGACAAAATTCTCACAGCACCAGAGAGCCAACAGTTTTGAGTCAAGAGATTAGCAGTAGATGCCATAGTGGTTGCAGTAGCCACAAAGAAGGAATTTGCAGAAGAGAATTCCACTGTTCATTCACCTAACAGTGGGTCCAGGGCAATGGACAAGTTTAGGAAGTGGGTGGTATGCTTCAGCCTTTGCCTTATGGTCTTTGAAATTCATGGCACACTTTACTAGGCTCCAGCAGGATCTGATCAAGGAGCTGTCAGATACCCTTACAGGAGCTGTGTCTGAGGAGGTACAAGGTAAAGTGACCTCCCAGCTGGCCATCCTGGAGTCTATTTCCAGCTCGTCCATGAGGCTGATTGTGCACGCAGCCAAAGGGATGACTAGGGCAGCGGGTTCCAGCATTGCCTTAAGGAGGCATGTCTGGATGAAGTTGTATGAGTTTGCCAAGCCATTTAAGTCTTTGTTCATCAGTGCTCCATTTGACAGATCATCCCTGTTTGGCCCCAAAGTCATTGAGACCTTGGCCAGGTGTGAAAAAGATGGAAAGACCCTGTCTGTGGTGGGCATATGTTTTTCTGCTCCCCAGCGGTCCTACTTCAGAAACCATAGGAGTGGAAAAATGTGGTTCAGGATATCCCAAAGGCCTTTTCAAGACACACATGGCATTGGCTCCCCTTGGGGCAGAGGGGGCAGCTCCAATGGAAGATGCTGACCTCGTGGCAGAAATGTCCCACAAAATCAGGGTTTCAGAGACTTTTTTTTTTTCTTTCAGGGAAAACTTACCAGCGCTGCTGAAGGGAAGCCCAATTGCTTGCCTCTAGAGGCAGTCAGGGGAGGATTATCCTTGCACTTACTAGCCTGGTGACAAATAACCACAGATACTTGGGTGTGAAGGATCATTACCAGAGGATACTACAATCCCTTCATTCTCACTTCAGGATCAGGCAGAAGAATCCCCGATGTTCTACCCAATCAGAGGGATCAGGCAGCTCTGGAAATTCAAAAGCTGCTAGAAAAAGACATCCAAGTTGTCCCACCAGACCAAATAGGATCTGGATTCTACTCAAGATTATTTTTGGAGCAGGGGACTGGTGACCAAGTTTGGATCTCAGGCTATTGAACAAGTTTGTTCAGCAGGCAACATTCCAGATGGTCATGGTTCAGTCTATTCTATCCTTCTTAGGGAAAGATGATTGGATGGGCTCTATAGACCTCCAGTATGCTTATTAGCACATAAAAATGGACAAGAGCTCCAGAAGGTACCTCCATTTCTGGCTAGTAGCCAGTCATTTTCAGTTCAGAGCTCTGCCTTTCAGTCTCAACACAGCCCCCAGGGTGTTCACCAAGTGTATGGCAGCAGTAGCAGCTCACTTGAGACAGCACAGATTCAGAGTTTTTCCTGTTAGATGACTGGCTCATTACCACTCACACCAGGCATCTACTAGAGCAGACAAGAGATTTTATTCTACACACTTGCACTCATCTAGATATTATGGTGAATCACACAAAATCCCAACTAAGTCCAACTCAAGAATTGGAGTTGATAGCTGACCTAAATACCACCTCTTGCATAGCATCCATTCCTCCTCACTGATTGCAGAAGATAAGGTCCCAGATGGAAGCGCTTCTCTCCAGCAACAGCTCTTAGTTCTACAACCTCTAGGATACATGGCAGCAGCCATCATGCTGGTCTCCCTAGCAAGATTTCACACGAGACATCTGCAGTGGCTTTTAGCTTCCCAGTGGTCCATTCTCGGTCATTCCTTGATGCATCTCATTCAAGTCACCAGCCATTGCAAGAAAGACTTATCCTGATGGTTGGAATCATAGGGCATTCTCTTAGGCTGACCCTTCGCTCCTCCTCAGCCCAAGGCCATAGTGACCACAGATGCCTCGCAGACGGGGTTGGGAGGCATTATCTGGGAAGAACAGTCCAAGGCACTTGGTCCCTGATTAGAGGCTGATTTGCATATCAGTGTTCTGGAGTTGAGGGAAGTTCTTTCAGAATTGCAAGCCTTTCAAGCTGCCCTCCCTCTGTGAATGATTGCGATTCAATCAGGCAGTATAATCCCAATCCTAATCCCAAGAAATTGTATCTGTTTGATGAACCCATTAATATACCTCTATAAATGCTCAATGTTCAACATCTCCTAAATACATAAAGGAAACTATGAGAGTATAAAAATACTTATTTTCTATGAGTGTAATCTAAATAGCAAACTTATGTGCATTTAATGTTTGTTTATGTATATTTATGAACGTATGTTTGAAAATATTTATGTTGGAGCTTTTCTAACCAGGTCTCCACTGAAAAGTTTTATTCATTTTTTTTTTTGACTAAGTCCAGTTAGGCAAATCCTGTAACCAAAAGCAAAATAAAATGAAAAAAAGTCAAGCAGCTGTTTGTCTCCTATGAAGGTAAGAGAAAAGGGCAACCAGTATCAAAGGAGACAATTTCAAGATGTTTGTCTTGTATTACTATGTTATTCTCACTGTAACAGGCCACTTCTAGACAGGGTTAGGGCCCACTCTACTAGGTCCTTGGTTTCTACTGTGGCTTTCTGGAAAGGGGTGAACTCAAAGTATTATTGAGGGAATAGCTTTGCCCTGTACATGTACTTTTGCAAAATGGTGCTGCAGCGGTAGCATTGTTGCCTCACAGTGAAAGGTTCTCCTGTTTGATTCTCGGCTTGGGTTGGGAGTGCCTTCTGCGTGGAGTCTGCATGTCCTCCCCGCGGTCGAGTGGGCGTTCGAAAGACATGCGTTGAATGGGCGTGCCTTCGTTGAATGTTGGGCATCGGGCTGGCAACTTGACACCATAAAAACCAACTGCCAGTCATTAGCGGACCGGAGTTCCGCTGTGGCGACCCCTAACCGGGAAAAGCCGAAAGACAAACAACAACTAACTGAATTTCTTTTCCTGGTCCAGAACATGCTTTGCAAGGACTATTCTCCAAAGGCTTCTGGATTTGTAATCTTCCATACATGGTAAAGTATGATAATATACCTGAATAGTTTAGGTTATTCCAACAATAATCTAATGTTGAACATGGTACAGCTGTTTAAGTAAATCTACCATAATATTAGATGTAAGACTCACTGTTATAGTAGCCGTAGCCTCCTTGTTCATTTTGTTTGTATTACCAGGGTGTGGATGTTTATACCCTTGTGTATACAGTTAACCTTGTTAGACTTTTAATGTCCTAACATTTTTCCATTTAGGGCTATTAACTCCATTCTTAGGCACGTAAGCTCTGACATTTTTAGTGCTATAGCTGCCTTTTATATACCGCATGTGGAAGATGACCTTGAGATTTGAAAAGCTGGCTGGTTGGCCATATTTTTGGCAGGATATAACCTGAATAGCTTATGCTACTGCAACAGTGATCTCTTAGAGAATGTATTGTTTACTTACACAGCTGTACTTTCTCACTGTTCCTCCATAACATCTACTGTTTTCAATATTTATTTCAAGTCCTATTTTTCTCAAAATTTCCTGTAGCATTTCCAGTATTACTAAAACCCATACTTTATTTTTAACTAGCACAACCATAGTGTATGCATAATTCATTATTTCTGGGATATTTATTGTCTCATTCTACCTTATACAGACATAATTTCTTTACTTCTACTTTTTCTGTTGCCCAAATAAAATAGTGCTCATCAGGCACTTCTGTTTTACACTCCCTTTCTACTTTAATCTTTTCACCCTAGCCATCCATTCACCAAATGAACCACCTATGTATTATCATATGTACCTCTCAGGAGTTTTTCAATTCAGGAATCTCATAAATGTCCAACATTTCCTATAATAAAAGCAATCCTTTTTGTTAACCAGATAGGCCCACTGGCCACAATCCGTTTTTTAGGGATGACCTGGGAACAGTCTCTGGTTGTGTGACTTGCTCAAGGTCACACAGTAGGCAAATGAATGCTGAGGGAATTAAACCCTGTACCGCAGGAAGTACAGCTTGCAGTCCTAACCTCTGCAGTAATTGCCAGAAAAAAAGAACTCTTCGGGTGGGGAATCTGAAGAAAAGCATTCCTTGCAGTCCGTTTCCCCATTATGTAAAGTATGAACTTGAGAAACACAGCCCGAGCCTAAATACTCTTCCTCAGATTGTGAGTCAAAATCTTAACAAGAAGAAACTGTTTACATTCTGTCTTCCTTTCCTTTAAAATGGAAAGACGGAAAGTCTTTAAATAAGCTTTTTGCAAACCCCAGCCAATCCTCCTGCTCTAACCTTGGTGATACAGGTGAAGAAAAATGCTTATCTTTTTGTTTCCTTTTTCTGCGAGACCATCCCCAGAAAGAGTGCCCCGAAGATTGGTGCTTTCTCTGGGAGTAAAGATCTTCAGACTGGTTTTCCAAAGGAACAATATCCACTCCCTCGTCTGATGCATTGTGTTGATGTGATGGGCCCAAGGGATGAATAAAGTGAGACTATAACTTCATTACACACTGAGAGGAGATACTGTAAAGGTAGAAGGATTTGTTTAACCATAATAGAGATGTTGATGTCATATGACAGTCTGTCAACATATTCCCTGATGACTGTGTCAAATTTAAGTGGAATGTTACTTGTACTGTAAGTAGCAGTGTTGTAGAATTAGCAAAGGAAGCTGTTGCATTTCTTGGTGTCAAGGGTAAGCTAATGATAAATAGTCCAGTTACCAATGAATCTGATTAACTTCTTTGAAAGAGTAATGAAATACTTAAACCTGCCCAAGGCCTTTGACACTGTACCTTATGCTAGTATAGTTAGTAAGTTCAGTGTATTATGAACATATCAGCATGTTAAGATGGATAATAAAATTGGCTAAAGGACAGAACCCATATGATATGGATAGGAGATGTTTCATCAAAGTGTATGAAAGTAACAAGTGTTGTTCCACAGGGCTCCCTTCTTGGACCCATTTTGTTTGATATCTGCCTTTCCAAACTCCAGACCACAAGCCAAGATCTTTGGCTAACTAAGTCTGCGGATGACTGTAAATTGGGAGTCGTCGTCAAGTCTCCTTAGCCCTGCAACAAAAACTTGTACTTGTAAGCACCTGGTGTGCTAATAACCGACTTAAATGCTAAAAAGTGCAACATTGTTACATTTGGTAAATTCTCCCTCCCCCAGGCATACAACATAGACAGTATCCCACTCTAGAATGATAATGTAATCATCTGCCAATGTACCTAGGTTTCTATCTCCTTAGATCATCAAATAATGACAGTATTCAGGAAGTCCTTCTACTTGGCACATCTTATACCCAACATCTCCCAGATCCAAAGAGGTCACTGTTCCACTATATTCAGCATTGATTAGGCCAATTACTGAATGCAGTACCCTTCTGGGATGTACCTCACTAGACATCTCCAACAAGTAGAATTATTCCAGAGTTTCCTAACTAAGAAGATCTCAGTCTTAAAAAAAATAAATAAAAACTAAGCCTATCAAAAAAGACGCAAAGTCCTGTCCCTTTATTTAGTACATTGCAGACTTCCGAGGGGGAGATCTGTGCCTTGATTTCTGGACCATTAAAGACCCAGTGGCTCTGGATCTTTTTCATCTCCACTGATTAGATATTTCCAGAAACACCAGAATAGGGGATTTAAATCTTCAGCAGCAGATAAAGATGGAGAGTGTAGTTAGTTTTAATAATGCCTTTCCCACTTCTGCAGTAGACTCCCACTTTAAATTTAACAGTATGGTTACCTTATCTTCCTTCAGACTGGAACTTGATAATTGTCTGAGTATTTACAAATTCACCCATGGCTTGTCTAGCCTGACTCTCTTTGAGAGGAGATTCAGTCCGGGAGTAGGTACTGGCAAGGTGTAAATAGTCACTAGAGTCTACTTCCAAGATGGCTGCACATTGAGTAACAGCTTAATTTCAGCACTCCCAGTGAGAAAACAGAACTCAAGAGAGAGCCAGTGAGCTAATTTTTGGGGGTAAATTTCAGTGACTTGCTAGTAAGTGCACTGCCTGGATGCCAGCAAAAAAATAAATTCAGAGACTCTGAAAGAAAGTCAACCATAAAAGGTGAGGAAAAAACACTGACTGGGAAGAATTCTGCAGCTGTTCAGCAAAAAAGCAGTACAAGCTCCAGCTTTAGTGCAAGACATGATTTCCAGTAACCTGGAAGAAATGTACTAAGAACTGATTAAAATAAATGAAACACTGATGGAGTATATCAACTCAAATAACAAAAAACTGGATAAAATGGAAAAAGCTTTAAAGAGATATTCAGATGAGGTGATAAAACTGCAAAAAACAGAGGATGAAATGAAGAAAAGGCTGGCTGAATACAAGACTGCTCAAGAATTGCTTAAAAAAATATTAGAATTAGAGTACAGAGCACATGGGGAAAATTTGAGATTTTTTGTTGTACCAGAGAAGCTAAAAGGAACAGACTTTATTAATTTTATGAAAGCACAAATAAGCAACTTAACTGGTATTCTGCAGCAGAAGTTGTTAATTGAAAGGGCACATTGTCTGTATGCTCCAAACCTGGCCATGTAAAAGTAACCTAGACTTTTAATAGTAAAGATGCAATCCTGCCTGCAGAAGGAGTTGATTCTGACAAACCTGTGGCAGAAGGACAAAGTACTAAAAATGGGAGACAACGTAGTCATTGTGGAAAATGATCACTCATTGTACGCCAGAGAGAAGGGTAAATTTATTCCACTAACCAGGGACCGTCGAGAAACAGGAATGAGAGTCAAACTGCTGTATCCAGCTATCTTCAAACTATTCTGTTCTGGAGGGACAAAATCTTTTTTTTTTTTTGGTTTTATGCTGAATATGTTAAGGAGGAAATAAAGGTTGTCTAACAAAAAGTGAGCTGTGAATCAGGAAGAGATTTTTCTTTTTCTTTGGGTAATAAAGACAACAGAGAGACTGTACCAGTGAAACCTTTTCCAGTGTTTCAACAGAAACTGCTTGAGAGACAGAAAAAAAGCACAAGACTTGACTAGAAGAACCAAGAGTTTGTTGGAAAGGAAGCAGAGACTGTACCTGAGAGATGGAAATAAACAGGAGTAAAACCAACTCAGAAATTGACAAGTAAATGTGAGATTATAAAGCATTAATTATATTTGTGAAACATGACAGAATAAGAACATCTGGAAATATTGGGCTTTTTTGATTTTATTAAACTTACAGGGGACTGTAAAGCATATGCCCTACTTCATGCCATTAATGTTTGGAGGAACACTTAGGAAAGGGAAAGAGGAAGGAAAGGGTTAACTGTAAGTAAAACAAATGTTTGTTGTTATCAGTAATATTTTAGTGCATGATCTCCATGCTATAAAGTAAAGTTTTCTCAGTTATTTTCAAGTGTAATGGGGATACTAAAGTAAATAGGTAACCCTATTTTTTTACTTTTCTGTTTCTCCTTGTTCAAGTTTAAGAAATATAGGCACTGCAATGTAAAAAGAGAGAGAAATCTGTATGATACAAGAATACATTATGTACTTTTTCTCATTCTTGCATAGGGGAATGACTGAGATTAAGGCTCTTGGCTTTATCTATTAACAAGTTTTAAGAGAAAGCAAAAAAAAAGAATATTGAATGTAATAAAGCTCTCCTGTAGAAAATGAATAAATACTTGTAGAATCAACCCTGTATCTGGTTCTCGTGTCTCCATGGTGACAATCTGATAAAGAGCAATAAAACAGACTGCATCTTTCTTTCAGTTGCTAGAAGATAATGTTTTCTGAAAGCAGTGATGTTAAGTTGTCCAATCTCGCCTTCGTTCTTGCTGGATGGGTTTGGAGCTGATCCTTGGCTCCGACTCTGCCACTTACTATAGCTCGAGAGCTTTTTACTGGCTCGAGGCTACACCTTATCCCAGAATTCCCAGCACCAGCTACCCAGATCTCGTTTGCTGCGAGGTTACGATCAATACTGGCTGAGGGTTAGTAGAATTTTTTGCTTCTTTTAAACTCAAATATTGTGCTTAAAATTTGATATACTTCTTCTTTGGTAGTAGTTTGTAAGTTTCTTTTACTGTAAACCCCCTTATCTCATCCTTGTGCTTTACTTTTGTGCTGTGTTGGCCGTCGCCCCTTAGTCGCTAGGCCTTCTGTTATTCCCTGAACTCATTTAACTTAGAGAGTCCCCCCCTTAAGGACAGACGTTTAAGTTAGAGACTCTCCTTTAAGGTCTTTAAAGTCATTTTTAGTTTTTCTATTGTAGTTTGACTTTTTCTAAAACGTCTAAGGAAGTTGAAACCTTTGGTTTTAAAAAGTGTGACTCATGTTGTCCAAAGATGTCTCTGACAGATGGGCACACTAGTTGTGTTTATTGCTTGGGGGCTTTGCACCTGCAAGACTGTTGTGATATTTGTCATGCCTTTAGTCCAAGGGTCCTGCAGGAGTGGAAAAACAAGTTTATCCTTCGTGGATTATTAAAACAGAATTTTCCGGCTAAAGCATCTCAGCCAGTGAATCCTTTGAAACCTGTCAAGCCATTGGCTCCATGTGAGCTAGTTCTTCTTTGGAGCCGATTTGCTCAGTGCCACAATCACCATTACATCAAAGCAAGTCCAGTCATCGCTCATCTTCCCACTCCTCTCGATCCTCGAGGTTATCGGATCAGGATGTGGAGAGAGTGGTCAGCAGGTTGCTTGTCACAGGCCCTTGCTAAAATGCTTTCGAGCCCGCCTCAGTAGGCTTTGGCTCCATCCACTTCGATTTCGATTCCTCCTCCAACTATGTTTAGTTTGGAGCCGGAGTCCATGGATGCTCCGACAGTGGTTCCTTTGGCTCCGATGACATTCTCATCGTCTCGGACGTTGGCTCCGATTACCTCAATTCCTTCTCCCATCGAGGTATCTGGGTGCTGAAGCTCTCTCGTCAGCTCCGAGGGGGGAAGTGGCATCAGACCCTTATCCGACCCTGCTCTCCCTCTTGGAGCATCTGCTCAGTTGAGCTCAGCTCCCGCATCAGCTTCGGAGCCGTCACCCTCGGCGCAGGGTGGTATTCCTGTCTCTTTGGAGCTGGAGCCCTCCTTGTGTTGAGACCATGACACATTTGAGGTCATACGGAGAGTGCTGTCCTCACAGACAGCTCCACTATCGGTTCCATTGGCTCCACCCCCCTCGGTGCCTGTGACAACCTCTGCTCCTCCTACAGCCCCAAAGTGTAGGGAACCCATGCCCCAGGATACCCAGTTGGGTGAACCCTCCTCTTCTGAAACCTCTGCAGAGCTTTCTGAGCAGGCTTTCTGAAAGAAAAAGTGCAAGTGGAAGCACCGACTCCCCTGAGTCTGTCACCTCAAATACAGACCTGAATGAATCGGAGGGGTCCCCAAGGTCCCCCTCTGAAGATGTTTCCTTTTTGGACATCCTTGAGATTCTCAGGCAGAGGTGTAGCTGGACTTCCCTAGCCCCCTCTGAGGATGAGTCTGTATACCTGGATGCATTTGGTTCCTGACCTTCCACCTCCTGGGTGTCTCTGCCTTTTGATCCAGTCATGTCTGTAGTGTCTCAAAAGGCTTGGTCAGCTCCAGATTCCATGGAACCTGTCCCGAGGAGACCCAATAAATTCATCACAGATCCCCAAGACAAACAATTCTTAACTAAAGGTGTCCCAGTTGATGCCATGGTGGTAGCAGCAGCCACAAAGACAGAGTTAGCTGAAACCTCCTCATCTGTCCATCCACCGAATAAAGACTCTCGTATGATGGATAGATATGGAAAGTGAATGTTTTCATCAGCGACCTTCTCCGTTAGGTCCCTGAACTATCTTTCCCATTTTACTAGGCTTCAGAGGGATCTCCTAAAAGAGCTTGGAGATGCCAATACAAGATCCCACCGCTGAGGGAGCTTCAGCCAAGGTAGCTACCCAGCTTGCGACTCTTAATTCAATAGTCAACTCCTCCATGATGCTTATTTCATATGTAGCCAATGGAGCGAGTAGAACTGCAGGAACAGGAGTAGCTCTTAGGAGACATTCTTGGCTGTGGCTGTGTCAGTTTGCTGAACCTTTCAGAGCGTCCTTCGCCAATACCCCCTTTAATGGCTCCTCTCTCTTTGGGCTTCAGGTGAAAGACACGTTTACCAGGTGCCAGCAGGAAGGCAAGAATCTCTTTGATGTCAGAGTCCATTTTTCCACTCCTACCAGACCATACCCAAAAGGTCAGAAGGGTGGAAAGATGTGGTTTCGAAACTCCCAGGGACCCCTGCCTGATGCACATGGTGAATTTTCCCCCAGGGGCAGAGGGGGATATAATGGCAGATGCCACCCTCATGGCAGAAGGGGTCCACAAGATCAGGGTGACAGATAAGTTTTCTTCCAAACCCTATCAACATCCTTGAATGGATGCTCGACTGCTCAACTCTGGAGGCAGTCAGGGGAAGGCTATCATTGTACCCAGCCGCCTGGCAAAATATTACAAAAGACAAATGGGTGCTAGCCATTATATCCGGAGGTTACAAGATTCCCTTTCATCAACCCCCTTTTGTTTCAAAAAAGTCCATCCCAGATGTTCCACCCAATCTAAGGGATCAGGCAGTCACAGAAGTTTCAAGACTGCTAGAAAAAAGAGCCACCAGGAAGTCCCTGCAGACCAAGTAGGATCCGGAACTTACTCAAGATTCTTTTTAGTGCCCAAAAAGACAGGGGACTGGAGACCAATTCTGGATCTTAGCAGGTTATACAAATCTGTACAAAAAGAAAAGTTCCGGATGGTAACACTGTAGTCCATTCTCCCCTTTCTGGGTCAGGGCAATTGGATGTACTCCAGAGATCTTCAGGACGCGTACTATCATATAAAAACGGACAGCCGGTCCAGGAGATTTCTATGCTTCTGGCTAGGGGCCAGTCTTTACCAATTCAGAACTCTTGCCCTTTGGTCTCACCACAGCTCTCAGGGTGTTCACCAAATGCATGGCAGTAGTCATGGCTCACCTGAGATGTCAAGGATTCCATGTGTTTCCTTATCTGGATGACTGGCTCCTCACTGCTACCACCAGACAACAACTTGTAGAGGCACAAGATTACACCATCACATCCTGTGCTCAACTAGGCATCACAATAAACTTGGAAAAATCTGCCTTGTTGCCCTGTCAGTCTATTACATACATAGGAGCAGAGCTAAACACAAGAAAAATGATTGTAAAATTGCCTCAGGAAAGAGTTTCCATTATTCGAAAACAGGTGTCACTTCTCCTGAGGAGCAAAAGAATTAAAGTAAAATATGTTCAATTTCTAGGGTCCATGGTAGCAGCCATTCTTCTAGTCCCCTTAGGACGCTTTCACATGAGAATCCTTCAGTGGCTTCTTTTCACACTATGGTCCTTCCAGGAATTACCCATGTCTCACATGATGCTAATTACGGAATCTTGCAAAAGACACCTTTCCTGGTGGATGGTCTCCCCACTAGTTTCTTAGGGCAGACCTTTCATGGAACCCCATCCGGTTGCCACCGTGACCATGGACGCTTCCCTGATTGGGGGGGGGGGTGCATTATCTAGGGAAGGCAGTCCAAGTTACTTGGCAACCTCACGAGTACCACTTGCACATCAACATCCTAGAGATGAGAGCGGTGCTTCTAGCATTGCAAGCTCTTCAAGACTCTCTCCCTGCCGGGACTATTGCAATACAGACAGACAATATGTCAGTGGTTTGGTACATCAACAAACGGGACGGAACCAAGTCTTACCCCTTGTGCCGAGAAGCCCTCTGACTGTGGCAATGGGAGATTTCCTTGTGCCGAGAAGCCCTCAGACTGTGGCAATAGGTGATTTCCTCCCAACGTTTTCTGATAGCAACGCATATACCTGGGACATCCAGCATAATAGCAGACAGGCTCAGCAGGGCTATCCTCATGTCTCACGAGCGGTCTCTGAAACAGAAAATTGTGGATCTTATTTTCCGCAAATGGGGCCAGCCTTACTACGATCTCTTTGCCTCTCCCCTCAACAACAAATGCAGCAGCTACTTCTCCATTGTTTCTTCTCCAGGTCAGACACCCAGGGACACACTAGTCCACAATTGGCCTCAGGGACTCCTTTATGCATTTCCCCCCTTCCCCATAATTCCAAAAGTCAATCAGAAAGCAAAATTGTTGGGTTGCAAAATGATCCTCATTGCCCCCTAATGGCCTAAACAGATTTGGTTTCCGTTCCTTCACCTCCACCTTCTGGCTCAGCCTTGAATTCTGGATCCAGTACCGGACCTCTTAATTCATCAGTCAGGTGGGCTACACCAATCCCTTCAATCTCTCAAGCTCACAGCTTGGTTACTCCACTTCCAGTCCTAGCCAGGCTCCCCGATATTTCCCCAGCAGTGCATGATATTATTGTTTCCTCCCATAAGACAAATACAAGGAAAGTCTATGCTAGCAAATGGAAAAAGATTCTCTTACTGGGCATAATCCAGGAATTTAGATCCTTTTACAGCTCCTGTACACAATATTTTGGATTTCCTAGCAGAACTGTTTCATTCTGGTGCAGCGGCTGCTACCATCAGAGTACAACTGGCTGCCATTTCAAATTTTCATGTCGGAATTTCGAACTCTAGCATAATTTCTCACAACCTCATTAAGGCCTTCATGAGAGGTACATCTCTACTTAGACCCCCAGTGAAAGAGCCACGTCCACCTTGGGATCTCAATTGGGTTCTTGCCTCCTTGATACTACCACCCTTTGAACCAGCAGCAATCATGTTCCTTGAAATTTCTCTCTTGGAAACCCCTTTTCTTAGTTGCTATTACTTCTGCCAGACGTGTTTCAGAACTTCATGCACTGTGTTCACCCTCCATACCTAGTTTTTCACAAAGACAGGGTTTCCCCGAGAACTAACCCATCTTTTCTACCTAAAGTTTGTTCAGATCACAATTTGAATCAATCCATTGAACTCCGTCTTTTTCCCTAATCATTCCAACAAGGCAGAATACAGATTACACCAACTGGATGTGCATAGACAACTGCATTTCTATCTCCATAGAGCTAAAGAAATGAGAAAATTAGATCAGTTCCTTTCATTTGCTAGCAACAAACAAGGCCTTCCAGTTTCTAAAGTAATATTGTCAAAATGGTTATCGGACACCATAGTCCATACCTACCACTTGCGATAAAAAAGATCTTACAACAAAACCCAAAGGTCATTCAACGAGGTCAGTAGCTAGTTTGGTAGCATTCCAGTCTAGATTGCCCATAGATTCAATTTGTGCAGCAGCTACTTGGGCAGATCCTCGTACATTCATTTCTCATTGCAAAGTAGATGTGGTATCCCGGAGCAGAGCTTCCTTTGGTTCCATGGTTCTGAAGAGTCTGTTCCAATGAGCCATCCAGGATTGAGGTGCTAGGGACGTTGCCCCATCCAGCAAGAATGAAGGCAAGATGGGACAACTTAACATAAAGAAGTTATGTACCTACCATAACATTCCATGTTAGTTGTCCTTCATATCACCTTCATTCTTGCGTCCCTCACTCCTTCCCCCTTCCTCGAGGATTGAGAGGAGTTTTTCAATGGTTTCACTGGCTAATTTGTTTTGTTATTAGTTGCTTTTCAACCAAACCATGACAATTAACTGTATATCCAGGTTTACTAATGGATTATCATCTATAATTATGTCCAGTGTAAACTATCTCAAACGAGATCTGGGTAGCTGGCGCTCGGAATTCTGGGATAAGGGGTAGCCTCGAGCCAGTAAAAAAACTCTCGAGCTATAGTAAGTGACCGAGTCGGAGCCAAGGATTGGCTCTGAACCCATCCAGCAAGAAGGAAGGCAAGATGAAGGACAACTAACATGGAACATTATGGTAGGTACATAACTTCTTTTTTTCTCATTCTGGGAGAGCAATAAAGATGAGAGAAAACCAGACAGCATTTAGTAGAAGCACAGGATGTACCATATGTCTTAGCATGGATAACCTTCCGTCTGATGTTGTTAATCTTCATTCATTCCTTACTGATGGGTGTCTGTTCCATTCTTGGAACTGAGTCGGCCTTATAACAAGCTTGTGCCAGCCAAAAAAATTCTCAAGCAAAGCTTTTACCTACAGTGCCCTTCTCCCTGTTACCTCAGATCTCATTTGTCACATTGCCATAAAGCCATGTCAAGCCAGCTGTCAAGCCAGCTGTCAGCTAAGTACTTTGATAATTTTCAAATTATTTGTTTCTATTATTTTTCTTCCCTATTTCTATCATTAATTTACCCACTCTCTTACTGTTTCTGATGATTGTTGCTGTGTGTTTCTTACTGTTTAGGTAGTCTTTAAGTACCATTGTTGGTATAGGCCTTTTATACCCTCTACCTTTGTGGTAATTCTCTTCAAATACTGTTGTTGGTTATTTCCCTTTCCCCTTCTTTCTTCCTTTAAAAAAAAAAAAATCCTTGCTATAACTTTTCGATTATAGTTTTCTTGTAGTAGTTGTTAGTCTCTATAGCACTATGTTGGAAAGGAAGGGAGCTTCTGGTTTTAAACAGTGTGACCAGTGCAGCTGAAAAATACTTAATTCAGACACAAATGACTCGTGTATTGTTTGGGTGTTCCTCACCTCTCTCTTCAACCTTCTTGCTCTATTTGTAAGGCATTTAGTTCAAGAACCCTTAACAAAAAGAAAATCAAATTAATTCTGAAGGGTCTCCTTAAGACACCCTTCTCAGAGGCTATTTCTGGGTCAGAGGGCTCATCTGCTCCCACTAAAGAACATAGAGAGATCACACTTGGTCCCTTCATCACCTTCAGGTGACAAAAAGCAGGAACCTAAACAAAAGCTTCCAATATTGTCTGCTTTGGCCTCAGGACCTAAATTGACTTCCATGGCACCATCTTTGGTTCTGACCACGGTGCTGTCTTCAAAAACTTTATCTTCAACTCCAGTTACAGAACTGATTGTATCTTCAGCACCGACCGTAGCAAGACTAGTAATTTCTACCTTGGTGCCATCGTTGATGACTTTAACCCCAGTACCATCCACAGCACTGTCCTTGACTGTGGCACCAAGCTTGCCTTTAATTTTTGATCCAGGAGTTTCTGTACCAGATACACCTTCTACACATGTCTCTACCCACAAGACTTCGGTGCAAATGGACCGTACAGCTCGGACCCAATATTCTCCCATGGTGGATCCCTTCTTCAGGCAGCAGTTCAGCCCTTGGAAAGTCCGGACTCCATGTCTGGGATATTGACACTATCGACCAGGAGCTTCTTGGAATTGGATGTGGTGCGTCTTGTGGATCAACTGCTGATGGCAAGGGGGATTACAACACCTTCCAAAACTCCCCTCCCTGTAGGAATTGGGAGTCTTTCTCTATGGACTCAAGCATATTCTCCTCTTTTGACCTCCATGCAGGTATTGAACCTGGAACACACTCCCTTATTGGCACCTCACCATGATTCCAGAGCTGACCCTTTGTTATTCAGTTCAATTGGAGTCGAGTCTCTCTCAGGATCGTGACTGGACTGTAGGCACTGTGGTTCCTAGCACAGCACAGATTTGTTCTATGGTGCCATCTACAGTCCCAGGAATCCTAATGGTACCCAGTCCTCTTGAGGCTCTGTCCTTGGGAGTTGGTCTCTAGGAGCGGGTTGTGACCCCGGTTCCGAGGTTGTCATCCATTCTGGGCTCCCATCCCTCTTCAGTTGGTCTGGCTTTCCAGGTGATGTAAAGGTTCTTGCTTCTGTAGGCAATCCGGTGGTGTATGAGTATCAGCTATGTCCTCCCTCTGAGCTGCAGCTGACACAAGCCACCAGTTTGGGACATCGAGCATAAGAGCCTCAAGATGCCCTACCGTAGGGTGCCTCTTCTTTGGAGTCCTCTTCAGAAGCCCCCACTGAAGCAGTACTGTGTAAGAGGACATGCAAGAGGAAGCATGTGGAATCCCCTGAGGAATCTCTTACTGAGGACATGGACTTATGATGAAGGGGAGGTGTCCCACAGTTGTCCCTGGATATCTCTTTTGGAGACATCCTTGAAATACTAAACAGAGGGGTGACTGGAAGCCCACCAACCCCTCCTCTGAGGAGTCCGTTTTCCTGCAGGCTTTTCGTGCTCGACCCTCTACTTCCTGTGTGATGCTGTTTGTAGAGGAGCTGGTTCAGCTCATCATGCAGCACGCATGGAAGTGTCATGATACCAGTGAACCAATCCCACAGAGACCAGACCAGATTCTTTCCCCACTCGAACAGCACCCACACTCATCCAAGGGTCTTCTAGTAAAAGCAATGGTGGTGGCATGCTGCCACAAAGAAAGAGCTTGCCGAGAAAAGCCAGCCCCCCCCCCCCAAACAGGGAGTCTCGGGTGGTGGATAGGTTAGGAAAGTGAGTCTGCATCATCGACCTTTGCTGTTAGGTCTTTGAATTATCTGGCACACTTCAACAGCCTTAAAAGAGACTGTCTCTGAACTCTCCAAAACCTTAGCAGGAGCAGTCTCTGACGAGGTGTGTGACAAAGTTGCCTTGCAGCTTGCTATCCTAGAATCCTAATCTAACTCCCCCGTGTGTTTGTTTTCCCATGCCACTGAAGGAGTGGCAGGTTCAGGTGTTGTCATGAGACTTCATGCCTGGATGTGCCTCTGTGGCTTTGTGGACCCTTTCAAGTCTTCCTTTCTTAACTCTCCTGTGGAAGCTTCTTCCCTTTTTGGGGCCAAAAGTGAAAGACACATTGGCCAGGTGTGAGAAGGACAGCAAGACCCTGTCTGTCATGGATGTGCATTTTTCCGCCCCTCAACGTCCCTACTCTAGGAACCAGATGAGTGGAAAGATGTGCGCAAGAAATCACAGGGTCCTTTGTGACACATGTGGTGAGTATACTCCCCAGGGCAGAGGGGGTAACTCATCCGGAAGGTTCCCCTAGAGGGGCAGAGATGTCTGCGTAACCAGGCTCCAGAGATTTTCTCTGGACAACCCTATCAGCGCTCCTGAAGAGCGACCCAATTGCTTTCCTCTGGAGACAGTCAGGGAATGTTTTTCCTTGCACCATTCTGCCTGGCTAACAACAGATTTATGGGTGCAATGGATCATAACCAGAGGATATCATGTCACATTCGATCTTTATCCAAAGTCATCAAGATGAATTCCCAATGTTCCACCCAGTCAAATGGAAACAGCAGCCCTAGAAATTCAAAAGCTGCTTCAAAAAAAGTGTCATCCAGACAGTTCCACTAGTCTAGATGGGATCCGGATTGTACTCCAAATTCTTTTTAGTGCCAAAAAAGACAGGGGACTGGAGACCAATTCTGGATCTCAGCATCCTAAACAAATTTGTCAAACAGGAAAAATTCTGGATGATCATGGTTCAGTCTATCCTGTGTTTGGAAAAAGACAACTGGATGTTCAGTAGACCTTCAGGATGCATGTTACCACACAAAAATGGACAAATGCTCCAGAAGATTTCTTCACTTCTGGCTAGGAGCCAATCACTTTCAATTCCACGTGCTGCCCTTCGGACTCTCTATAGCCCCCAAAGTGTTAACCAAATGCATGGCAGTGGTAACAGCTCCTCATTGCCCCCACCAAGCGACTACTGGAGATAGCCCTAAACTACACACACACAAACTAGCAGAATCTCTGGGAATCTGAATTAACTTGGGAAAATGCAACTTGATTCCCTTTCAAACCTTGGAGTTTATAGGGGCAAATTTCAATACACATGCTTGCCTAGTCTCTCTTCTGGACCACAGACTACACAGGATAAGATCACAAATCCAGGTGATACTCTTTCAAAACTTGGCCGCAGCTCAAACACTTCTTCAACTCCTGGAATCCATGGCAACATCAATTACCATAGTGCCCTAGGCAAGACTACACATGACAATTCTCCAATGGCTCCTTCTTGCACAATGGTACCCCTTACAACATCCTTTGTGTTTTCTTATACGGATAACTCAAGGATGAAAATGTGATTTAATGTGGTCGATGAAGCCAGATGAAGGACTAGAAACTCACCCCTTTTTCCCACAACAGCCCAGGGCCACAGTGACTACAGACACTTCCCTGATAGGGTGGGGGGGGGGGCTTTACCAAGGGAAGACAGTCCAAGGTACTTGGTCAGACATAGAGGCCAATCTGCATATCCGTGTCCTAGAACTGAGGGCAGTGCTCTAGAGTTGCAAGCATTTCAATCCAACCTTCTGTCAGGTACAATTGCTATTCAGTCAGACAACATGTCAGTAGTCTGGTATATCAACAAACAAAGGGGAACCAAGTCCTAATTGTTGTGTCGAGAGGCCATGAGAATTTGGCAATGGGCAATAGCTTCCAACCACTTTGATTGCAGTGCATATTCCCAGGAGTTCCAACATGATTGCGGACAAACTGAGCAGATGTATCCTACTGCCTCATGAGTGGTCCCTCAATCCAATTATTGAGGCAAACCTCAGCCACTGGAGCCAGCCTTGCTGCAACCTTTTCAACTCCCCAGCAGATCACAAATGCAGCAGCTACTTTGCCCAACCTCCCCCACAGGGGGAGTCCCCGAGGGATGCTGTGATACATGATTGGTTTTGTATGCTTTTCCTCCCTTTCTCCTGATTCCCCAAGTCCTAAAGAAAGCCCTTTGTCTGAGAAACAGAGTAATGCTCATTGCTCCTTACTGGTCACGACAAATTTAGTTTCCTGTCCTCTGACCTCATCTAGTATATCAACCATGGATTCTGGATCTAACTTCAGAATTGATCTCACATCCACAAGGGTTGACTCACCCAAACATAGCCAGTCTCAAGCTGACAGCTTGGTTTCTCCATTTCTGGTAATCACCAGACAGAATAACCTTACCTCTTCAGTGCGTGATATCTTTCTGGCTTTGCATTAACCTATCACCAGGAAAATCGATCTCAGCAAGAGGAAGAGGTTCCTTATTTGGTCCCGACAAAGACAACTAGACCCCTCTACAGCCCCTGTTAGTGTGGTTTTGGATTATCTTGCAAGTCTTCCTCATTCAGGAGCCATTTGAGCCTCAACCATTTGAGTACACTTAAATGCTATCTCAAACTTCCATAATGGATTCCAAGAGTCGTCACTAATTTCCCATCGTCTCTGCAAAACTTTCTTAAAAGGGGTCTCCCATATCAGACCACTCTTCTGGGAACCTATCAAACCTTGGAATTTATCGCTAGTACTACAGTCCCTGACACTATCTCCTTTTGAACCTGCTTCCACTTGAGTCTTAAAGCTCCTGTCCTGGAAATCACTATTTTTGGTAGCTGTCACATCAGCCAAACCCATTTCTGAGCTTCAGACCTTGTGTATTAAATGCCCTTACATGGTATTTCATAAGGACAGAGCATCACTTAGGACTAATCCTTCCTTTCTGCCCAGGGTTATTTCAGAATTGACAATTAAGCAAATTATTGACCAACCAGTCTTTTTTCCTAACTACTCAAACAAAGGAGAGAATACGGTCTTCATTTGCTGGATGTGCATAGGCAATTACATTTTTACCTGGACAGAACTAAGTCAGTACGTAAATCAGACCAGCTATTTGTGTCCTATTCAGGCCCAAAATTGGGAAACGCTGTCTCAAAAGTAACCTTGTCCAAGTGGTTGAGAAACTGTATATCCTTGATTTACCAGTGAAATAAAATTTCTCTACCATGCAAACTCAAAGCACTCTCCACCAGGTCAGTGGCAACTTCTGTTGCCTTTCATGCTAAGGCTTCACTGGATGATATTTGTGCAGCTGTGACTTGGGCTACCCCTCATACCTTTATCAGTCATTGCAAATTGGATTTGGTCTCCAGGGGAAGAGCATCTTTTGGTTCAATGGTACTCTGGAACATCCTTCCATAAGGACCTCCCAAGACTAAAAGTAGCTAGGGACTCTGTCCCATCAGTAAGGAATGACTGAAGATTAACAACCTCAGATAAAGAATTTATGTCCTTACCATAACGTTCCATCTGTGTTCATCTTCATTCATTCATTATGTCCCACCCACCTTCCCCCTCCAGAGGCTCCTGGAGGATCGGATTGGGTCTTACTCCTATTTTAGGGTTTCTGCTCAGAAAAAGCCTCTGCTTTACTTATTATGGGCAAACTTGATCTGAGGTAACAGGGAAAAGGGCATTGTGGGTAAAAGCTTAGCTCAAGAGTTTTTGGGCTGGCACGATCTTGTTATAAGGCTGACTCTGTTCCGAGCACGGAACCAACACCCATCAGTAATGAAAGAATAAAGATGAACAACACAGATGGAATGTTATGTTAAGAACATAACTTTTTTTTTGGGTTAACCCAAGGCTGCGGGTGTGGCTGTCAATTTGGGACTATTTTTCCCATTAGGAAGGCAAAACTTCAGTATTTGACTATGTATATAGTTTGATGTCTTAATATCAAGTTAATGGGTTACAGAGTGTATTAGGTGTATATTTATTTTTTAGGGCTTTCAATAAAACAAAAAGGTTTGTAAGATGTGACATAGGCTCAAATGGATAAGACAAGAAACAACTTTAAAAGTGTTAACCTACAAAATGTTGGTGCCTGCATGTAACACAAAAGATGGAGCTAGATAATTAACAAAGAAAACTTACAAATAAAAGGTGGGAAGAAAAACTTTAAACATAATCAGCCTTTCTATATTATCTTTAAATGTTAATGGTTTAGCAATTATATACTAAAAAAGAGTATTGAAGTGTATTAGAAATGTAGATTGCAAACAGCTGTGCTACAGGAGACACATTTGAAAAAAAAAAATGAACATGTGAATATGAAACGTTTTCAGGACGTTTATTCAGTGGAATACCTGGGACAAAGTAAAAAAGAGTATTTGTCAATTGCAAGAAGAGTGCTAGATGAGGATAAAAAAGATAATGGTAGATATGTAGTAGTAAGGGGCTACTGGCAAGGGAGGATGTTTATACTGGCATGTATTTATGTTCTACTTAAAACTGCTATACTGGAGCTTAAGAAAATTCTGGGAGAGATTTCATCAGGGAATATTACTTGTAGGTGGGGACTGGAATTTGATTTGCAGCAGGGAAGATGTTTCTTGGGGGCCCAGAAGGGAAAACATAAAAATAGAGGGTAGATTTTTGAAGAATTTTATGAAAATATTTGACATGGAAGATGTGATTTCAGTAACTCATCGTGAACTTGCATATTATTCCCCAAGATGCAAAAACTGGGCTTGGCTAGACAGAACTTGGATTTAACAGGAATATGTGCATTTAGTTGAAAGTTTTGATACACATCCAATAACTATTTCAGATCACGTGCCAGTAACTAAAATAAAAACAGAAGGTAATGATATAGAAATGAGGCACTGGTGCTTTCCCAGCTATCTGTTGAAAAGAGAGGGATTTAGAGAGTGCATATTAGAATTTATTCAGAAGTTATTGGAGAAGACAAACCTCTTCTGAAAATATAGGTAGGGAGTGGAATAAATTAAGTGGAGTTTAAAAATAGGGTGGAAATAAAAGAAAGAGAGAGATGGTTAAGAAGAAACAATAATTATTTAGAGGAACTGATAAATGTTAAAAGTATTACATAATAGGGGGAATCTCCCAGAACAAGAGGAGAGCAGTTACAGCTTGCTAATAAGAAAATAAAGGATTACGTCGCTAATATGCATGAGTTTAGAAAGATTGCTGTTTAAGCAACTGTTCTTTGGTGATGATGCCAGAGCACAAAAACCTTTAGTGCAACAACTTAGGCAACAGAAAGTAGAAAGGGCTGTCACCAAGCTTAGGGAGCATATAACAAGGAAGATAACAAGAGATCCTGTAGACGTACTAGAAATATTTCAGAAATTTTATGAAAGTCTGTATAAAGCAGCGAAATATGGAAATCAAAAAGGTACACATTTAAATGGTTAAGGAAGAATTAAATATGCCATGGTTAGAGGTAGAGAAGAGTAAAGAACAAAAAGTAAAGGACTCCTTCCACTAAAAGTACTACCAAAAAATCCAAATAATAAATCCAGAAGTGAGGCAAGTACTACCACGCTGTATCTGAAGCAACTTCACTTTATTAAAACAATAAAAGCAGTATCATAAGTGCTTTTGGGTAAATCCCTTAATCAGATGATAAAACACTAGTAAAAACATAGTATCTAATATAGTACAACGCAGTCAATAAAAATCAATAATTTACTCTCCTTTTTGCTAGAACTGGTGTAAAGGGACAACCTCATTTAATCCTGGGCTTTGTCAGTTCCCAGTCTAAGAATCCATTGCATTTCTTTGCATTCAGTTTCATTATACAAATCACCCATTCTTTGACTTCTGTTTACAACACATATAACCATAAAGGCAAATACATGATCACTATGCAATTCTATATGCTTATACAGTGCATTGTGTTCTTTTCTTAACCCTGTATATGATAGATGCTTAAAAATTCTATCTTTAAGTGTGCAATTTGTTTTTCCTACATAATATGCAGTACACTGTTGACAGTTCTCAATGTAGACAACATTTTGTGTGTGTTACAGTCAGCATACATATTCAAAAAGTAATTCTTGTTGGTCTTGGGGTGTATAAAACAGTTCCCTTGTAGAATGTGCTTAGAGGCTTTATAATGTAGGCATGGTTAAGTTCCCTTCTTCTTAATGCCTGCATTTTTAAAATGCATAGGTTCTTGACACAAAATATCTTTTAGATTTTTATTTCTTTTAAAAATAAATCTAGGTTGTGTCCCTACGACTCTAGTTATATTCTCATCTGTTAAAAGAATTCTCCAGTTGTCTTTAATTATATTACGTATACCGCCTATATCATTACTGTATGTTAAACTTATTTTCAAACCTTCATTAGGTTTTAGGACCTGTGCATCTACCTTATTAGGCCATTCTTTACCTCTGTGTAACCAGGTTTACAATGTCTAAGCATTCTTTTTTATTCTGTTGATTAGGTGCAGATGTGGCTGCTACATCATTCTTTCTTGAGGGCCACATTGGAGATAACATCCTTTAAGTATCTAGAGTCCACTACCAGCTTCTTCAGAGTTACATTGAATTATTCTAGTTCAGTTATTGAATCTCCTGGATGTTAGTATTATTAATAAAGAAAATGAGGAGGTAGAGCCCTCACTATATAGGAAGCCTTGTTGGACCAACAGCATGCTTAGATATGATGGCATGCAACCTAGACATGTATTCCAACACATAGTCAAGGGACAAGTCTGTAGAATATCCAGACATTGCAGGAATTTAAATTCCTTTATACAGGAATTGGACTCTTTAAAGACTAATTTTCAAGCACAAGGTTATAGTAAAAATGTATTAAAAAAGGAAATGGGCAACAGCAGTCATTATAGAAAACAAAGTGCAAAACCATGGATGTTATGTAGCCTTATCTCGCCAACATTCTTGCTGGATGGGTTCGGAGCAGATATTCAGCTCTGACTTGGCCGATACTAAAGCTCAAGAACTTTTACTGGCTTGAGGCTAACCCCTATCCCATAGTGCCTCACGGCAATTCCTCAGATCTCATTTGCCGCGAAAGCTTCGACATTGTGTCTTACTGGCTCGTTGGCTAAGTAACACTTTATTTACTAAATTTAGTCCTTTTTCTTGACTTTTTTCTATCCTTTGCAGTCTTTAATAATATTTTTCTTGTGTGACTGTTTTTGAGAGTTTCTGCCCCTTATTCTTTCCCCTAGGATTCTACGGCCCATTTAAGTTAGAAGGCCTTTCCTCTGTGTGTGTGTGTGTGTGTGTGTGTGTGTGTGTGTGTGTGTGTGTGTGTGTGTGTGTGTGTGTGTGTGTGTGTGTGTGTGTGTGTGTGTGTGTCTGTAAAAAGAAAAAGTTATATACTACTCCTGTACTACTTTTTGTCAGTAGTTAGTACTTAGTATCACTGCTTTTGTTGTTTGTCTAGCTAGTCTATACCTTGTAGTAAAAATGTCTAAAGATAAGGATAGAGACCATAAGGATCATCGCCCTTTGGGGTTTAAGAAGTGTGATAGATGCTCGCAGAAAATGTTTCTGACAGACAGTCACACCAGTTGCATGTACTGTCTAGGCGAAGCTCATTTGCAAGAGCCCTGCACTTTTTGCCATGCGTTTAGCACCAGGGTCTTAAATGAGAGGAAGAGAAAACTTACTGATTGGGGTCTTATGACCAGTTCCTTACAAGAACAGCTGGAACTTGGTCAGGCATCTCCTAAATCTTCTAAGAGAAAATCTTCAGCCCCAGCTTCAGAGCAATCAAAAAAGACCAAACCGTCAGAGCCAAGGAGTTCTGGCTCTGAATCAGTTTCGTCCATTTCGGTGCATTCGGTCTCCTTGGTGCCGAGGCAACCTTTGGTACCGAAAATATTACCAGATATTGATGTCACCCACCTTGAGATCTAATATTTTGGAGAGGAGGAGATCTCCTCCTGTCTCCACCAGATCCTCCAGGACTCTATCAGATGAGGACATCGAGCAAGTGTTGAAGAGGTTGCTTTCGGATCCAGCTCTGGCAAGAAAATGGGTCCCTCCGGACCTAAAGGCTTCGGAGCCGACCCTCTTACCTGCCACTGTTCCTCCTCTGACTGCTTCACTCTCTGAGCCTATTACTTCAGGTTCTTCTGTCTTGGACCCGTCGGTTCTGAGGATTCAACCCGCTTTCTCAGAAACAATTACTCTATCTTCGGTGGCTCAGTCTGGAGCCAAGGGATCTAGGAGCCGATGCTCTCAAGTAGACTTCGAGGGGGATAGTCACCCTGGCTTCTCTTTGGAACTGACCCTCCCTCTCTGTGTCTCAGCTCAGCTCCCACTTCTGCTACGGAGCCATTCCTCCTTGCTAGGGGCCAACCATCCATCCCCTTGGAGCGGAGGTCTTCTTCGGAGCAGGGAGGAAAGGCTTTCGAAGCTATAGAGAAGGCATTGTCTTCTGCTAAAGCCATACCATTGAAACCTGTGTCCCACCAGCAGCAGGCAGCAACCTCTTCCCCCCTGCCACAACCACAGCATAGGGAACCAGAGGCCCAAGTAGTCCCCATTGGAGGTGCCCCCTCTTCCAAGACCTCCCCAGATTATCCCACTGGACAGCTCCCTCGGAAGAGACTGTGTAAGAGGAAGCATGTTGACTCACCTGAGTCTGTCACTTCGGACACTGATTTAGAGGAATCAGAATGGTCCCCTAGATTCCCCCTCTGAGGATGTCTCCTTTTCTGACATCCTAGAAATCCTTAGACAGAGGGGTGATTGGAAGACCTCTAACCCTACTGAGGATGAATCAGTGTATCTTGAGGCCTTTGATTCCTGACCTTCGACTTCCTGGGTGACACCGCCTTATGACCAACTCTTGGGGGTCATATTACGGAAAGCTTAGACCTCCCCAGACTCAGTGGAGTCCGTCCCAAGGAGGCCAAATAAATTTGTGACAGCACCTGAGGATAAGACTTTCCTTAGTAAAGGGGTTCCCATTGATGCTATGGTGGTAGCAGTGGCCACCAAGAAGGAGTTATCCGAAACATCATCTAATATCCATCCTCCTAACAAGGGGTCCAGGATGATGGATAGTTATGGGAAGTGTGCCTTCTCTTCAGCGGCCTTTACATTAAGATTGCTGAATTACCTTACCCATTTTACTCGTCTTCAAAGGGATCTCCTGAAGGAGTTAGGAGATACCCTCCTGGGTTCAGTAACTCCAGGTTCCTTGGATAAGGTTTCTGTGCAGCTCTCCACCCTCATATTCATAGCTAACTCCTCCCATGAGACTGATATCGTACGCAGCAGATGGAGCGAGTAGGGCAGCTGCAGCAGGAATATCCCCCAGGAGACATTCTTGGATGCGTCTTTGTAATTTTACGGAGTCTTTCAAGTCTTCCTTCACTAACGTCCCCTTTGATGGTTCATCTCTTTTTGGACCCCAAGTGAAAGAGACTTTGACTAGGTATGAGTAGGAAGGGAAAAACCTTATCTGCTGTCAGAGTCCATTTCTCCCTCCTGTCTAGACCCTATCCAAAAGGTAATACAGGAGGGAAACTGTGGTTCTGTAAATCCCAAAAAGGTTTCCCACAGGCACAAGGTCAACCCTCCCCTAGAGGCAGAGGGGGAGGATATAATGGAAGATGCTGCCCTCGCAGCAGAGGAGGTTCACAACAACAGGGAGACAGAGAAACTTTCTCTGATCATCCCTTCCATTGCCCCTGAGGGGTTGCCCGATTGTCCATCTCTGGAGGCAGTCGGGGGTCATTTATCGCTGTACCCAAGCGCCTGGCTAACCATCTCACAAGATCATTGGGTACACACCATAATATCCAGAGGTTACCTGATCCCCTTTGTTTCCGAACCCCCAACAAACCGGTATCTACCAGACGTACCACCTATCCAACTAGACCACGCAACATCAGAGGTCATCTCGTTGCTGCAAAAAGAGTCATCCAAGAAGTTCCCACAGAGCAAGTAGGATCCGGAACTTACTCTCGATTCATTTTAGTTCCAAAAAAGACAGGGGACTGGAGATCAATTCTAGATCTCAGAAGGCTCAACAAGTCTGTAAAGAAATCAAAGTTACAAATGATCACTCTGCAGTTGATATTTCCCTTTGTCGGGAAAGACAATTGGATGTGCTCAATCAATCTCCAGGACGCATGCTACCACATCAAAATGGACAAGTGCTCCTGGAGACAATCGCACTTTGGCTGGGAGCCAGTCATTTTCAGTTCAGAACACTGCCCTTTGGTCTCACTACAGCCTCCAGTGTGTTCACCAAATGCATGGCAGTGGTTACGCCTCACCTGAGACATCTAGGATTCCAGGTGTTTCCATACCTAGACGACTGGCTCTTCACTGCTACCACCAAGTGTCCAAATCATCAGAGCCAGGGATGAGACTATCCTTGTGCGCCAGTCTAGGCATCACAGTCAACTTAGTCAACCTTATCTGCTTTGCAGCACATTGTATTCTTAGGCTCAGAAATAGACACAACCACCATGTCAGGAAGACTCACAGCAGAAAGAGTAGAGTCTCTATGCAGTCAAGTCAGATCCTTGCTAAACAAACAACAAGTTTAGGCCAGAGAAGTCCTTCATGTCCTAGGGACTATGGATTCCTCCATCCTATTAGTTCTTGCTCGTCTACACATGAGAATACATCAGTGGCTGTTATTTGTCCAATGGTCAATGCAAGACCTTCCACTGTCTCATCAGATTTTTATAACAAACACCTGCAAGAAGGATCTGACATGGTGGTTGCACACAGAACAACTTTTCCTAGGTTGTCCACTTGTTCCTCCCCAAGAGAAAGCAATTTTGACCACGGACGCTTCCCAGATAGGGTGGGGGGACATTATGTAGGAATGACAGTCCAAGGTACTTGGCAGAACCATGAGAACCACTTGCACATCAATGTTCTGGAGTTGAGAGTGTTGCTGTATGTGTTGCAAGCACTTCACAGCTCCCTTCCCACTGGGACAATTGTGATTCTGTCAGACATGTCTGTTGTGTGGTACATAAACAAGCAAGGGGGAACCAAATCTTACCCACTTTGCAGAGAAGCCTTAAGAGTTTGGAAATGGGTGATGGATACTCGACGCTTCCTGGTAACAATGCACATCCCAGGGAAACCAACGTAATAGCAGACAAACTCAGCCGAGCAATTCTGATGCCTCACGAGTGGTCCATGAATCCAGAAGTTGCAAAAGAGATCTTTCACAGATGGGGCCAGCCTTGCTGCGACCTATTCGCCACTCACCTGAACACCAAATGCAACAGCTACTTTGCCCTCATTCCCCATCTGGGGATGTCACCCAGGGATACTCTAGTCCACATTTGGCCCCCGGGAATTCTTTATGCCTTTCCACCTTTTCCTCTCATCCCAAAGGTAATACAGAAAGCAACACAGTTGAGGAGTTCCCTGATCCTCATTGCTCCTTACTGACTTCAACAAGTATGGTTTCCCTTCCTGTGGCCCTACCTCTTGGAGAAACCATGGATTCTGGACCCATCTCCAGATGACCTGATTCATCATTTGGGACAGTTCCATCACACCATCCACAACCTCAAATTGACAGCATGGCTGCTCCAGTTCCACAAATAGCCAGGTGTATTCTCTTAAATCCTTCTGTCAAACACATTCTAAATTTCATCCCATAAACCTTCCACTCCAACTATACTCCAGAAAATGGAAATGGTTTTCAATTTGGGCTACGAACCAGGGCTTAGATCCATATAGGGCTCCTATAGAATATATCCTATCCTTCCTAGCATCAGTTTTTCATGAAGGAGCTGCAGCTGCTACAGTTAGAGTTCAGTTAGCTGCCATTTCCACTTTCCATTTTGGCTTCATGGGAAATCCAATCATGTCACACTCCTTGTGCAAGACCTTCTTAAAAGGAGTTCTTCTCGGGCCTGAAATCAAACGGCCATTAGAACCCTGGGACTTAAACTTAGTCCTTTCATCTTTAATGTCTGCACCTTTTGAGCTCTGCTCTTCCTCAGATCTAAAATTGTTGTCCTGGAAAACACTATTCTTAGTAGCCATAACATCTGCTAGGAGAGTCTTAGAACTGCAAGCTCTTACTATTTGACCTCCTTACATAATTTTTCACAAGGATAGAGTCTCACTCAGGTCAATCCCTTTCTTCCCAAGGTATGCTGTGAGCACAATCTGAACACTACTATTGAGCTACCAGTGTTTTTTCCAAACCACTCTAATAAATCTGAGTATAGACTACACCAGTTAGATGTTCACAGAATTCTCAGATTTTATTTACACAGGACTAAAGAATTCAGAAAATCAGATCAATTATTTATCTTTTCTGACCAGAAGGGCTTCCCTGTTTCCAAAGTTATTCTTTCAAAATGGCTTTTGCATTGCATTTTCTTTGCTAATCAATCAACTGGCAAAAAATTACCCATCAAAGTCAAAGGCCATTGTGCTAGAGCTGTATCTACTTCATGTGCCTTTAGATCTAGGCTCCCAATTGATACTATTTGCAGCAGCCACTTGGGCAAGTCCACTTACTTTTGTCACAAATTATATATTGGATTTGGCCTCCCAGGACAGGTCGTCCTTTGGGTCCACTCTGCTGAAGAATCTCTTCACTTGAGCCACCCGGGATATAGGTGCTAGGGATGCTGTCCCATCCAGCAAGAATTACGGCGAGACAGGACTACATAACATAAAGAAGTTATTTACTTAGCATAACGT
Organism: Protopterus annectens; assembly: GCF_019279795.1. Classification (NCBI taxonomy): domain Eukaryota; kingdom Metazoa; phylum Chordata; order Ceratodontiformes; family Protopteridae; genus Protopterus; species Protopterus annectens. Next base: position 489,479,760 of record NC_056747.1, read on the forward strand.
TCCATGTTTGTAGTCTATCTCACCTACATTCTTGTGTCCCTCCCTCCAACCCCCCTTTCTGTTTCTGGAGGATCTGGTGGACTATAATGGTGCTTTCTGACCTGGTTTTCATTTGTTGTCCACCCGGCATGGATTATTTTACAAAATCCTTTGTCTGTATATATGCAGCTTTGATATTTCTTACCTGACAGGCACTTATTGCTTTCTTGCAAACAAGATCTGGGGAATTGCCGTAAGGCACCATGGGATAGGGGTTAGCCTCGAGCCAGTAAATGCTCTCGAGCATTGGTATCTGCCGAGTCGGAGCCGAATATCATCTCCGAACCCATCCAGCAAGAATGTTGGCGAGATGGACTACAAACATGGAAGGTTATGGTAAGTACATAACTGCTTTTTACACAGAGGTAAAAAATGGCTTAATAAGGTAGATGCACAGGTTCAAAAACCTAATGAAGTTTTAAAAATATACAGTAATGATATAGGTGGTATATGTAATATAATTAGAGACAACTGGAGAATTCTTTTAACAGATGAGACTATAACTAGATTTGTAGGGACACAACCTAGATTTATTTTTAAAATAAATAAAAATCTGAAAGATATTTTGTGTCAAGAACCTATGGATTTTAACAATTCAGATGTTAAGAAGGGAACTTATCCATGCCTACATTGTAAAGCCTGTAAGCACATTCTACAAAGTAACTGTTTTATATACACCCCAGGACCAACAAGAATTACTTTTTGAATATGTATGCTGACTGTGACACACAAAATGTTGTCTATTTTGAAAAACTGTCAACAGTGTACTGCTTATTGTGTAGGAAAAACAAGTTGCAGACTTAAAGATAGAATTTTTAAGCATCTATCAGATATAAGGTTAAGATAAGAACACAGTACACTGTATAACCATATAGAATTGCATAGTGATAATGTGTTTGCCTTTATGGTTATATGTGTTGTAAACAGAAATCAAAGAATGGGTGATTTGTATAATGAAACTGAATACAAAGAAATGCAATGGATTCTTAGACTGGGAGCAGACGAAGCCCCAGGGTTAAATGATGTCGTCCCTTTAAAACCAGCTCTAGCAAAAAGGAGGGTAAATTATTGATTTTTATTGGCTGTGTTGTACTATATTAGATACTATGTTTTTACTAGTGTTTTATCATCTGAAGGGATTTACCCTAAAGCGCTTATGATACTGCTTTTATTTTAATAAAGTGAAGTTGCTTCATATACAGCGTGGTAGTACTTGCCTCACTTTTGGATTTATTATGGTTAGAGGTAAATGAAGCTCAATTGCTAATAGGATAGGAGGAGATGAGATAAAATGGAGTATAACCAATCAACAGAAAAGTCCCTAGGAATAGATGATATTCCCGTGGAAGCTAGGAGGGAAAAATAAGGATTTGGAAGGATTTGTTTAACAGTATTTTAAGAGGAGGAGAAGCACAACTTCCTAAAAGAAAGTGGTGACAGCTGTAATACCTAAATAGGGTAAAGAGCCATCAGATCCAGCTTCATACAGGCCCATTTCAATCCTAAATCATGATTATATAGTGTTTTGTCTATAATGGCTAAAAGAATGGCAAAGGTGATGCCAAAATTGATAGACATGAATCAGTGAGGTTTTGTGGAGGGGAAGCAAACATTTGACATCATTAACCGAACATTGATGATCCAGAGGAAGCTGAATGTAAGAAAATACAACTGTTGTTGGTGGGTCTTGATGCAGAGGAAGCATTTGACAGAGTAAGCTGTGAGTTTGAGCAGAGTAATGGAAACATTTGCATTCCCTGATAAAATTGTTAGGTTGATTGGCAGGATATATGAGGGATCGGAGGTGAAAATTAGAGTGGGTGGTTTCCTCTCTGATGATTTCTGTTTGAGCAGAGGAACCAGGCAGGATTGTCCTCTTTCCCCTTTATTTATTTAGAACCATTGGCAAAGAAAATGTGGTAGTCAATAAAGGCTGGCTTATTTGCATATGGTATTGTTTTATACCTGATAAAACCAGGAAAGGACATTTTAGTGTCGTGGAACATTTTGAGGCAGTTTCAGATCTTTTCAGGATACAAAATTAATGAAGCTAAAACAAAGGCAACAGCTGTAAGTTATTTACCCACGCACACATTGGTTCAGCAATATGCAGTGATTCTGGTGTGGCAGCTAAGGATATGTGGGAAGAACCTAAACAAAAGATAAACTGAGAACATTGAAGGTTTGTTAAATGGATAGTAAGATACAAACAGTAAAAATGTTTTTAGTCCTAGGATAGTAGGGTGTTACTAGGCTAATGGCCCTGGGACCCTTTCAAGCCTAGCCAAGAGTTTATCCCCAAAAAGAAACCTCAGTCAGCACCTGGCACCCCTGTCATTGAGGAACACAGGTGTAACCCTGGGACAAATTTGTGGTTTCCCATCCACTCATCAAGGTTGTGCTTGAAGAGGGTCAGTGAGGTACTCTGATGTGTATGGGAAGTCAATTCCAGAGATGGGGCAGCCTCTGGGAGACCAACCTCTCTCACCAGCAGGTTTTGTTTGGTCTCAGATTCAGGTCTTTCGAGTGGGTAATGCATGAGGAGTTAGACTTATGGAAATGGAGCATCTCTAGTAGGGCAGGATCTGTGATTGCCTTGTAAGCAAAACACAGATCACCTCTGAGCAATCTGTACAATACAGAGTAGTGATAGTGATTTGAGCTTGTCCACATAGGATAGGTGTTGGAGGCCATTGATTCTCTTTGTGAGGTGTTTCTGTGGCCTTTCCATTTGGTGCAGATGTTTGGAGAGGTACATTCCAAATGAGGTGTTATACAGTCAATTATTGGTTTAATGAGGGAGGAGAATAGAGAGGTAACCTTTTTTTTCTGCATGCAATCCCTTTGCTTATGAGCTGAACCAAGTAAAAGGCTTTTCTGACTACTGCCTCTACATGATGTTTGAATGTGAGGGTGTTATCAACCTGAATACCCAGGTCTCTCAGCAGAGGTTGTGTTTTTAGGGGGTTGCTGTTGATGTGATAATGAGTAGGGGCTGTGTTTTTGCAGAATGCTAAGATGATGCATTTTTTGCATTTAGCTTGAAGCCATGAGTTTGGCACCAGTCATTAGTTGTTGTGAAGACCCTCTTGCAGTATGTTAACATCATTTGAGGAGTCAGTGACAGCACCCAACTTACAGTCCTCTGTAAACTTGGTCAGCCACAGGCCTTTTAGTCATATTAGTCTTGTACACAAGTCAGGGATATTTTTATCAACCAGAGGAGGAGTTGTGGATAGCAATTAATAAAGAGCTGAAGGACTTTATCTGTGTGTGGAAGAAGGCAAGAGTCAAGTGGGATAAGCTCATTCTTCTAGTAGAACAGGGTAGATTGGGATTACCCAGTTTGAAAGGGGGTATTTCAGAGCTACACAGTGAAGGCTCCTATACATAGCTCAAGCAGAAAAACTATAATTCAAATTGGAAGGGATGATGTTGATACAGGGGTTAAGCTCAAGAAACAAGGAAAGACTAGGATTTTGGAGGCAGGCCTTTAAGGAGAATGACAATAATCATACATTATATTATGTCCATAAAGTAGGAGAAGGTATTCTAAGATCTAAGCCAACATGAGAAAGGGGATTATGCCGATAGGGATGACTGCAATTAGGGATATAGGCAAATGGCAAGAGGGGGCTGGAATTTATTGGTGAAAACTAGCAAAGGAACCTAAGTATTGGGAGCAAATAACTGGAGAGGGAAAGATGATAGAATGGGAAGATGCCAAGAATTTATTTGGACTGCAGGTTAAAGATTGCTTATACTGTATCAATCCTTGATAGAGAAGGCAAAGAGAGAGAAATGGGGGAGGTCCTAAACAAAAGTCTAGCACTGGTAGAGTTTTTAATAGTTTAAAAGAAGCTGCCATTAAAAAAGAGTAATTAGTAAAGCATATCAAATATTGCATGGTAACTATAAGAATCAATCAGAGGGGGTTAGAAAAGTCTGGGGAGAGAGATTGGATAAGCAATTCATAATGTAACAATGGGAGAATATATGCATGTCTCCCAAATATACCAGATGTTTGCTTGGAAATGTTTACATAGACTTCAGCAAATGTTTCCTCAGGTTGATAGCAAATGGTTGTGTGACAGGAAAGGAAGACATAACTGGGAACATATTTTCTTGGAGTGTAGTGAGTGAGTTGGCAGGCTTTAAGGATTCACTGCCATAGATGCTGGGTGGGCAGATTGGTGTGACAAGGGAGAGGATTTTTCTGAGCTATGATACAGAAAAGGAATTGCCTAGATATGATGAGGCCTTGCTGTGTCTAATTATGGCGGCTGCCAAAAAAGCAATTGCTAGAAAATGGAAATCAAAATCTAAACCAGCCATGTTAGAAGTAGTGAATATAGTAACAGAGAAAACAACTGGAAATGAGATCTTTAGGAAAAAGGTAAGAGCAAACTACATAGGAAAAAATGGGAATTGTGGGAACAATCCATACAGGGGAAGAATGAGGCTTAAAAGAAGGCGGGACTTAAATGAGTTATGTACTCTGACTGAAAACGATTTGGTAGATTATAATTGATGTACAATGTTTGCAAGTGGCAGTGTGACAGTATGGTTTGTGATGTAAAATGCTTGCAGCTAGGATTGTGTCTGTGTGGTTTTCATTTATATAAATGTGTGATTGCTTATGTTGTAAGTAATGGAGGGGAGCTCAAGAAAGGAGAGTCTGGGATTTTGGATGCAGATCTTTAAGAAGAATAAGAATAACCTAATTGGCAAAATGGAGTGTAGACTCCGTGAGCGTATTTACGAGCATTAATATACTATTAGTAGAGATAAAGCAGACAATTCCCTAGCAAAACATATTTCAATATATAAGGAGCACAAACTCAAATATAAGGTCATTGACCAAACACCTTTTGATATTAGAGGTGGCCCTGTACCCTTATTATTAGAAGAGTTGAGTTATTCTGGCAAATATATTTGAATGTGTACAATTTACTTTAGAATTTAAATCCTCAATATTTAGAAGTGTGCATAACATGAATACTTAATTTATATATATGTTTTAATTTAAATTTATGTTTTAAATTGTTAACAATAAATAATTATGTATGTATGTAAATCAAAAGTCTTGTTTTTACGTTTTGTTTTTTCTCATAGCTTTCTAATATGAATTAGTATGTGTTCATGGATGTTGTTCATGTTTTGTGTTATCATGCTGATCATTGTATGTAAACTAAGTTTTATTTTGGAGCTTGGTCTCCCTTTCCTCCCTGCTGAAACTGAAAATGTAATATGTATCCAGTTCCAACGGTACAAAAATAAAAAATAAAATAAATAAATAATAAAATAAATTTTTCCAGGTATAAATGACACATTGATCAGCTGTATTTTAAAGCTGAAGAGTCTAAGAAGATGAGTGGGTTAAAAAGTACCTATTAAATGTGATTTAAAAAAAAATCCCAAAATTTTGTATTTTATGGTGTTGTTATTTAATTAATTCATGTAAGTCTTATTAATTTAGTCATTTCATTGTCACTTTTACTTATGTTCATGTGAATTATATGAATTTTTAAGTGATTAATTACTATTGAGGAGCCAACATTTTTATAAATGTAACATAGTGGCTTTTTAAAAGTGTAACAGTGTCCAATGAGTAACTGAGGCATTCTATTTTAAGAGAGGGAGGTTCTTTAAGTAAATGGAGGTTTTGAATTGGCCGTATTTGCCATATGACTTATGAGACATTTTACATTTTGTGTATCGTATCTGAAGAAGTTTGCATCTAAAGACAAACAAAAAGTGCTTAATAAAATAGTCTTGGTATACTTGATTCGGCTATTGCCTTTCCTGTTTGTTGTTTTCCTCTCAAGACCGCACAGAGGATTAAGGCTATAATCATGACAAGTTGCTTCCTGTGGTACAGGCTTTGATTCTCTCAGCTTTCATTTCCTTCCTCTGTGATATTGACCAAGTCACTTAACCAGACAGTGCTTTGGCAAAATTGGACTAGGCTCCTCAGTGGTCTTCTGGACTGCATATATGGTAACTACCTATGAACCTACCTAAGTATTTGCTTGGTCTAGCCCTTGCTGGAAGATTTGAATACCCACTCTGTCTGCAGGCAACAAGCCACTTGCTTAGCCATAGTGTCCTTGATATCAGCTTTTGTGTCACAGAAACATATACCAAAGAAGACAGAACCTAGAATGGAGCCCTGTGGGACACCACTGGTGAATTTCATCTGTCTAGAGCAAGTACTCCTGACCTTAACAGTATGAGTTTTGACAAATGGATAATTATCAGTTGAGCGGACTGTGTAGGGATTAATGTTGAGATGGGAGAGTCTGTCAGAAATCCAAGGAAGGAAAATAGTGTCTAAGGTCATGCCAATGTCCAGATAAGCATTGTGGACTTTATAACCCTTATCCATGACCTCAGTAACCCTTTCAAAGAACTCAGCCAAGTTGAACAGGCATAATTATCTTATACAAAGACAAGCTGGTATATATCTAGGGATATAAAGTCACCTTTGTCATTGTTTTAGTTCAGCTATAACATCCCATAGCCTTACAGATAAGTTTGACAAATAGACCTGTAATTCCCAGGGTCAGTAGAGGGACCACTTTACACAAGGGCACCACAAGTGCCATTCTGCATACTTCTGGTATGTAACCAGTGGGGAGAATCAAAATGAAGAATTGATAAAGGGGTTCTCCAAGTGGGACTTTATTCCTGGATGTCTGATAAGTTTGTCAAGACCCATGGAAGTACTATTTTTAATTTAGGAAAGTGCAAAAGGATTTAATCCAAATTGATCAGGGTGGGGGAATAAATGGGAGGGTGGTTGAGGTGAAGTTGAATGAGATTTTATCTGCAACAAAATTAGCACTGGGGTTCATAGGAGGTACTATTGAACATGTGTTCACTACAGAATTCTAGGTTATGTATAAGTTTCCTAATAAAGCTGAAGAAGGCCTTTATGGTTATCTTTTCAATTAGTTGCAATCCTAAGTTCGTAGTTGGCCTTAAATTTCTTAATGTGAAGTTTGAGAGACTCGCTTAAAAGTTTTAAATTCATATTAAGTTACTAGGCTATTGGCCCTGAGCCCCTTATAAGCCTAACCAAGAGTTTAGCCCATGTTTAGACAAGTCGGCACCCAAAGCCCCTGTCCAGCAGGGACACAGGTGGAATCCCAGGGGTATATTTTCTATTTCCTATCCAGTTATCCAGATTGAAAGGGATAATGAAGGTACTCTGATGTGGAGAGAAAGTCTGTTCCACAGATGGGAGAGTCTCTGGGACACAAATCTGTCCCACCAAAAAGTCCTATTGATGTCACAAACCAGGTTGAGGTCGCACATGCAGGTTACTCGAGAGGAGCTTGACTTGTGGATATGCAGCATTCCCATCAAGGTGGGATCTGAGATTGCTTTGTATGTCAGACAGAGGTCACCTCTGAGGAGTCTGTATGCAACTGAGTAGAGGGACAGGGATTTTAGCCTATCTGTGTAGGGTAGATGTTTAAGGCCCTGGATTCTCCTGGTGAGGAACCTCTGTGGTCCCTCCAGCTGCTGCATGTGCTTTGTGTCATACATGCCAAAGGGGACGCTATACTCAATAATTGGCCTTCTAAGGGAAGAATACAGGGATGTTATGACCTTCCTTGTTCCTCGATGAGATACTTTTACTTATGGGGTGGGCCATGTAGGAAGCTTTCCATACAATGGAAGCAACATGGTGGCCAAAAGTCAGGTTGCTATCAACCTGGGTGCCCAAATTCCTCACTACTGATTGTGTGCTTAGGACATTGTTATTAATGTGATATGTGAGGGCATCATTCTCCCCAAAGAGAATGATGATGCATTTTTTGGCATTCAGCTTGAGGCCATGTTTCTGGCACCAGTCATTTGTTTGGGTGAGACCCTCTTGTAGGACGTCCACATCACTTAGGAATTGACCGAACCCAGCTTGCAGTAATCTGAAAAATTGGTCAACCATAGCCTACTGGTTTTGGCCTGCACCTCAGGGAAGTATATTCCGAATAACAGAGGCCGGAAGACTGATCCCTGGTGTACGCTGCTCATTGCAGGTCTACTGCTTTAGGTGGTTCCCCTATTTTGGTTAGGTGGGTTCTATCATTGAGCCAGTTTGCTACCCATCTGGTAACATATGTGGTTGATGCCTAGCTGAGAGAGTTTATCTATTATGCCCGAGTGGGGAAGAGTGTTGAAGGCTTTGGCCAGGTCAAGGTAGGCAGTGTGTACAGTCATCCCCTCATCCATGGCTTTGTTGACTGTCTGAAAAAAGTCTACCAGATTTAACTGACATAACCTCCCCTTGAAAAAGCCAAACTGTGGGGTCGAGTGTTTGGAGGTTGCCAATGTTCCTGTTAGAGGTCCATGATATGTTCCATGGCCTTGCAGATCAGGCTAGTTAGGCTGATGGGTCTGTAATTTCCAAGATCGGTGGATGCTCCACCTTTGTGTAAAGGGATGACCATGGCTGTCCTCCTCTCAGTTGGGATAAAGCCGGTACTCAGGCTTTGGTTGAATAGGGTGCCTAATGGTGCTGCAGGTTCATACCTGAGCATGTAGGATGCAGCCTGGGATGCAATTGGGTCCCATGGAGGCTGTATTTTTTGCCTTTGAGAGAGCAGTGATGACCTGTTCCCTAGAGGTAAGGGGGTGGGGAGCAGGAACTGGGGATGTCCTGATTTACTGATGGGGGGACAGAGGCGTGAAGTGTTGGCTGAATCTGTAAGCCAGTAGGTTGGCTATATCTACAGCATTTGTGTATGTGGTGTCCTTGGCCACCAGTTCTGAGGAGATCTGGTTGCTTCCTTTGAGACTGCGGACATATGTGAAGAAGGCCTTATGATTTTCTGTAGTAGATGTGGCCAATTTGGACTCGAAGTTGGCTTTAGAGGATTTCACTAGTGCTCTTATTTGCTTGTTCAGGCTAAGGAGTGATTGCTTCCAGTTGGGCACCTGCTTCTTTTTGGTCCTGTATAGCAATTTTTTTCCTTTTGTTATATAGTTTATTTATTGCAGATGTCCACCAGACAGGTTTACTCTTCCTTGTGGAGGATGATTTTGTCCTGTCAGATATTCCAGATTCCATGCCGTATAATGCTTTGGTGTAGATTTGGACATTGGTGCCAGTTTCTGCTGATGAGGAGGGGGCTGTGAAGCTGTTTATGCTATCCCTCAGGAGGTTGTAATCAGCTTTGGAAAAGTTTTTTTTGTTTGACCAAAGCTGGGGGTAGGGGGGGTCAGTGGAGATGGTGACTTCGAAAGTGACCGGATCTTACCAGGGAGGATGATACTGTAGTGGTGCTGCAGTGGTTACTCATGCTGGTTAATACCAATTCCACGATATCGCACCTTGTAGGGGGTATTGACAAGATGTTCCAAGGCATTTGCACTGATAAAAATTGAGGAATCTCTGGGCATTTGTGTTCTGGCATGAGTAGTTTTTCCAATGTATGGTTGGGTAGTTAGTCGCCCAAGATCAGGGTGAAGGGTTGAAGCTTGATAGATTCAAAGAGTTCCAGAGAGATGGAGTGGGCATCTTGAGTCAAATATGGGGGCCTGTAACTAGCTATGATTTGAACAGGTGGTCTTGTCAATGGTTTAACTGCACTTGAAGTGTCTCCTCTGCATCACACTGTTTGACCAGTCTGGAGGTGTGTGTGTCTTTAATATATAATGGAACTCCACCTCCTTTGGCTTTGCTGCCCACAATTTGGGGTCTGAATGTGTGATAGGATGAGTAACCAGGTAAGACTGGGGTCCTCTCCACAGCTTTGAGTCAGGTTTCTGTGACTGCACAAATGTCAGCATGTTCCAGGGTTATGAATGCTTGCAGTGAGTGCAGTTTCATGTTTAGACTGCTAGCATTTAGCAGCATGGCCTTTAATTTGCATTTTGTTAAAATTGTTATGTTCGTAGCATCAATCCCATGACTTTTCCTAAAAAAAGGTACTATGGGGGGAGGCAAGGGCCTTGACCTGAAGCCCAAGTGAGACAGATGCAGGCCATCTCTAGAAAAACATTGTGGGCTGTTGACCATATCTTCCCAGGCCGCCCGGTACTAAATCCCCCTGGAATGACACCAGAAACTAAGGCAGTTGTTAGTCATTTTCTGTTTGTATTGAGGCATCATTCTGGGTGACAGTAGAATGCTGCTTAAGGCTAGGAATATACCTGCCTGGGACACGCATTCAGCGAGCTCAGTCATGTCTCTCTTCATATAGTCCAGGGAGGTATGTCTCAAGTCGTTCATGCCAACATGTGGACATCTATTTCTGATGGCTAGAAGCTTTTTATTTTATTTTATAATTTGTTGTGGGTTTAGCTTTAAAAGTGTCATTATGTTTATGTTTTGTTGGTACACATACCTCAGTGCATCAATCCAAGAAAGATCAAAATTTACAGGAGTAGGCAGTAGCCTCATTTACAGTCATTTCTGGGAGCCTCTACCATTTGTGATTATCAATAAGATCATTACATAGTAAACTGGGTTTGGAGTAATCCATGAAAGTAGAGGAGTTTAATATAGGATACAAAGAAGGTCTTCATACAGAAGATCACAATGAGGTGATCAGTTTTAACTAGGGAGGAAGTAACAACCAAGGTGGTGCAACTAGGGGAAATGATTGTGAGAACAAGGTCAAGAAGATTAACAGCTCTCTGATATGTAGTGGCCAGTATGGTCACGTGTTATAGTATCTACAAAATCATACATTTCTGGACATATTTGTTAGTAAATGCTTGCCAGTTTATGTGCAGATAGTTGAAGTCATCCATAGGAAAACACTTCGATTCAGTTGTTAACTTTTCTATCTTTAGGTATTCTGCATACTCCATAGAGGTTATAGACTTGAATCTATAGCTGTCAATAATGTGATAATTATTTTGAGTGTAACTAAGACTTTAACCAGTTCCAGATTTGTATGATGCAAAGTCTGGTAAAAGATGATGGGGTTATGACTAAATATAGAATGCACGGCATGCTATCACTACAGTGGAACCAGGTTTTAGTAATTACACAAATGCTGATATCTTTGAGGTTATGGAAGGCCTGAAGTTCTGAGATTTTGGTAAGCTTCTGTCATTCAGCAGTGGTACTACAGTATTACCTGGATTATAGTTTATCTTGGGCTGTACACCAGGTTAACTCTGACTGAAAAAGGCAATATGAGGTACTGAAAGTTTTAGCCAGCCTGCAGAACAACAAGGTGGTGAAAGATGCAGGCCATCTCTGGCAAAGCACCTCAATCTGTTAACCATTTCATCCCATGCAGACAAGTACTGGATCTCCCTAAAATGACATTGATTTACTAGCCAATTATTTTATCCTTAAATTTAGACATTAGTATTGATTATGGTAGAATACTGCTCAGTGCCAGAGCCTAGATGTCTTCAAAGACATGAGGTCAACAATGTTTCTCTGCAGCTTCCTCTAGGGTAGAACACCTAAGTCCATTTACCCCACATGAGCAATTACAAAGTTGCAACTATATCTAGGGTGGTGCAGGTACTTAAGGGTCCTTTTGACATCCCCTAATCCTTGCATCAGAGAAATAGCTTTTTCTTCCTGTCCTTCTCCTAAATGTTGAGTCTACAAGTCTTCAGCAGAGTTGCTTATGACCAATACATTTCTTGGTTGTGTTGCAGGATAATGAGTCCTTAAATGTGCAGACTTGTTGTACAGATGACTCCTGGTAATAAGTGTGGGTGAGGTGTTAGTATTTACATGGCTAAGGTAAGCTAAAAAGATGTCTAGGAGTTCTAAGTGATTTAGTCAACCATTTCAGCACTACCTCACCATATGTAGGAATAATGCATTGGTGCTATGGTAAAGTAGTGTTATTGTGGTGGTGCTTTTTATTGAAAGTTGGTAGGATGGAAAGATTAGCATCCAGTTTAGATAAAGAGGTCTCTGTCTCACAGGTGGACCCACCATATGTTAGAAGATGGTTGTCAGTTGCTACACTGTGTCAGAAAATTAATGCTAGAAGGCTGGCTGTGGCTGAGGCTGAAGCAGGCTGCAACTCCATGGTGACAGGTATTTTATTTTTGTGTGTGTGTGTGGGAGGTGGGGGGGGGGGGCTATTGCAAAGGTAATAGCTAATCGAATTAACAGTATAGTTCTAAACTCTGTACCAATCTGTGATGGCAGACAAAATGTATAGTCAGGTTAGTTAAAATAATGAGACTCAATTTTGAGTGAAATTTTTTCTGAGGATTATTGGTTGCAGATATAATTAACTGTGGGTACTAAATATTCTGAGTCTGTGGAAAACTAAATTAATTTCATTTGTTTAAGGGAAGTGCCTCCACAAAGAACTGCATCTGTGCTTTGTAACAAGAGCCAGTGAAAGAGGAGCTGGAGGCAGCTATGTGGTCAAATTAACAAGGGGTGGAGAACTCGAGAACCACTAGGTTTAAAAACATTACAGGAATGTTGTGGGAAAATTAGCAGTGTGGTCTATGGCAATGGCTGTTTCAGTGAGATTTCCCTTGGAAAAACTTTTGAATGTTTTATTTTCCTTTTTAAATACAGTGTTCTCTAGCTCCTCAGTCAGTTCACATGTAAGCAAGTTTTAAATCCCATAATTTACTGAGACAGCTTTGTTCTCTGCTAACCAGAACTTTTAATAATTTAACACAGTGCACAATCAAACGAGAAATAATACAAGAAACTATACAAGGAAAGTCAAGAAATTCACATTTCTCATGCAGCAGGCTGATATGTAGCAAAGGCTGTTTCATTGAGTTTCCTCTGGAAAAGATCTGTCATAATAAACTTTTCTTTGTCTCTTTTTTTAGATTCATAATTGTTCAAAGGCCACCTTCCAGACATTTAGGCTATTTTTAAAGGAAGATAGTGAGTCACAGCATTTAACATGAAGGCAAATTTTATTCCAGTGGTTTGGGGGTACTGGGTTGTAAACCTGTCCTTCCTCCACACTTTATCTATCTGTTGGTTTAAATTTGTCCCTTTTTCAGTATTGTTAGAGTTAGTGGACTTGTAGAGATAGAAGAGGACCAGGATAACCAGGTGTCTAATGGCACAGTAAATAAGACAAGAGATTTTTTCCATCCACAATACTCTTTCATAAATTTCTTTTTTGCTTTTATGCCAGCATTTTTCAATATGTATATACAAAGATTTATATATTGTTTTATATACCAACTACCATAATTCCCAGTCTTCATAAAATTCTTTCACCTGGCTATGCCTTTCCATTTCCTATTTCATTATTTTTAGTCTCTCACATCACTGTTAATCTTTGTATCCCTTTCTCATCTTTTAAAACACTTGGCTTTACCAAACTCTGCCCAAATCAACCAGATGGTCTGAAAAAACTATATTCTTTACCTCAGAGAGTGCAAAATACCATAAGATCAGCTTGTCTTCTCAGATTACTCATTTTACATGTACGTTTCATTCACTTTTAAGTGAAACCTGACACACATCCTTGCGTAGCTTGCACATTTTGTTTCTCTTTTGCACGTATATTTCTGTTTTTCTTTTACATCACAGTTAGTCACAAAGCACTATGCTTTTGTAGTCACACTTAAATAACTCAAAATCTTAGAAAATAGTTCCACCTTTCCTTAATAGCCATGCATGCTTAAACAATTAGTCTTAGTACTGTGTCTTAACCTACAGTCTACAAATGTGGCACTTCCTGGATCAATGATTATGAGTTCATAAACCTGACCTTCACCTGCATTCTATAGAATAGTACATTTTCATCATATTGATCACTGCTGTAGTAGCCTTAGTTGTATGGGTAATATCTTGCCAAGGATATAATAGCCCATCAGCTTCCAAAGCTTCAGGGCACCTTTAAACATAGCCTAAGTGGATAACTAAAAATCAAGTTTGGGCACAAAGCCCTTCAGAGCTTTACTGCTGCCAAAGAGCATGCTACTCTTTGGATTTTGAGGATCAGTGGTCAGCTTGTGCTGTTCCTATGTTGGGCTGATAATTTTCCTTTTGAGAAATAACTTCTGATGTTATGTTGTCCTATCTCGCTATCATTCTTATTTGGATGGATTCGGAGCCAATCCTCTGCTCCGACTCGGCTGAATACACAACTGGAAGTCTCATACTTGGCCACATACAAGGTCATGTCAAACCCTGAGCTGTTGGACATGCTCCACTTAAAGAAATCCCAATCCCTCAGAGCCACACGCTCCAGGGATCTAAACCTTGTCATCACAATGAACAAAACCTGCTGGAGGGATAGGTTCCTGACCCAGAGACTCTCCATACTCTGGAATAGACTGACCATACATGTCAAGCAGAGCACCTCCTTGGCCCTCTTCCAAAGGAACCTTAATGATTGGATGGGAGATAGGAAATTCACCCCGGGGATCATGTCAGTTGCCCTGCTAGACAGGGGTCCAGAGAAGTAAATATTGTGGGAAGAAATATCCAGGGAATTGTTATGACTAGGCTTGTATAGGCCCTAGGGCCGATAGCCTAGTACCAACCTATGAACTTGGCTCATGGCAGGTAGGTATCCCATGATGCAGTGGTGCAACTCCTCAGATCTCGTTTGTCGCTTTACAAGGCTGGATGTGCTCTTCTTGGCCATGACTAAGTTTTTTTGTCTTTTTCACTTTACTAGCTTAAATTTTTAGGATTCTTACATTAATAGTGTTTTTGTGTGATTATATAGTTAAGATTAGTGTGTATCTTAACATATCTCCTTTCTGCTGTTGTGTGTTGTTTGGCCATCGTTTTTTTCCGCAGGCCTTTTTGTATCCCACAGTTTATCATAGTAGTGTGTTTAGTCTACTCTAGCAGTTAGTTAGTTGGTCATTTAGCTTGTTTAAATTAGAGAGCTAATCCATTTTAGAGGGCTGGTAGGATTATTGTTAGCTTGTGTTCTTACCGTGATATCTAGGTCCGTTTAAGTTATAGGTTCTAATGCTCGCCTTTTCTCTTAGCAAATTAGTTTTCTAATATAGCTTGTACTTAGATGTGCAGTGTTTATTAGCTTAGAGTGAGTTTATATATCTAGTAGTGTTCTGAGTTATTTGCCTTTGTAATCCTTTTGGGAACTTTTCTTCCAATATGTCTAAAAGGGAGAAAGAGCATAAGACTTCGGGCTTTAAAAATATCAGAAATGTACACAGAAAATGTCCATTACAGATGGACATGTCATTTGTGTATGTTGTCTAGGGGCTATACATTTACAAGAAGGATTGTACTTTCTGCCACTCCTTTAGTGCATGTGTGTTACAGGAGAGGAGAAACACTGATTCTTAAGGAACTCTTAAAGCCAACCTTTGAGGAAGCTGTGCAGAGTGCATCTTCTTCATCCTCTTCTTCCAAGAGGGACAAACCATCCAAAAGGCCATCACCTGACTCTGCGGCTCAGGCTGAGCTTCCAGAAAAACTGCCAAAACTTTCTAAGCCATCTACCTCCTTGGCTCAACAGACTTCGGAACTGATGGAGGTCATCATTATTGACAAGCCTGGTTCTTCGGCTCCAAGGTCTTTGGCGCCGCAAGATACTGTGTCTTGGAGCCAGTCCATTGACATTTTGCCGGTCTCCCCAACCATGAGATCTCCCATTTTGGAGAGATCTCATTCACCTTCTCTATCCTCCAGGCACACTAGGAGCCTATCTGATGATGACGTGGAGTGGGTGGTGTGCAGACTCCTGAAGTCGCCAGCGCTGGCTAAATTGTTCTCTGCTCTGACCCATCAGGTCTTGGAGCCTTCCAGGACTCTTGCATCCACTGTTGTTCCTCCTCCGAGCCAAGCTGGATCTTCGGAGCTGGAGTGCCTGGTACCACTTACTGTAGAAACATTGGTTCTGAGACCCCCTTCGGAGATTATGGAACAGACATCTGCTCTGACTCTGTCTTGGTGCTGTCTGGAGTTTCTGGGAGCCAGGGTTCTCCGGCTGGCCCTGGTGGGATGCTCAGGCCTGAACTTTCTTGGTTCCGAGTCTACCCCTTGGTGCGTCTGCTCTAGTGATCTTGGCTCCTACATTGGCCTTGGAGCCAGTCCCTCTGGGACTGGGGGTGTCCTCCATCTCCTCGGAGCAAGGGATATCCTCTGAACAGATGGGATCTGATTTTGAGTTGATGAGTGTGCCATCCCCCTCTACAGCTCTACATAGGGATACCTGCATTCATCCCACCAAGGCACCAGCTACTGTCTCGGCACTACCCCATCCACAGGACAGCAGAAATCCAGAGCCTCAAGATCTCCCATTGGGTGAACCCCTCTCTTCTGAAGCCTCCCCAGAATACCCTTCTGAGGAGCCCCCTCGAAAGAGGACTTGCAAGAGGAAGCATATAGACTCCCCTGATGAGTCCATCACCTGAGATACTGACCACGCAGAGTCAGAAGTGGTCCCCATGGTCGTCCTCTGATATCTCATTTGCAGATATCCTTGAAATCTTAAAGCAGAGAGGTGGCTGGAAACCATTACCTCTTCTGATGGATGAGTCTGTGTACCTGAAGGCCTCAACCTTCAGCTTCCTGGGTGTCTCCACCTTTTGATGAACTAATGAACTTGGTCAGTCGAAAGGTGTGGGAATCCCCCTGACACTATGGAACCAGTCTCTCAGAGGCCAAACAAGTTTTTGTTAGCCCCTACCGGAAAGGATTTTTTCACAAAGGGTGTACCTGTAGATGTTATGGTGGTGGCAGCAGCCACCAAAAAGGAACTTTCTGAGACATTCTCATCTGTTCATCCTCTGAACAAAGATTCTCGAATGATGGACAGATACGGGAAGTGTTTTTTGTCAGTGACTTTTACACACTGATCGCTGAACTACCTTACTCACTTTACAAGGCTGCAAAGAGATCTCCTGAAAGAGCAAGGAGATGCTCTACAAGGTTCATTAGCTGCGGAGGTGAATGAGAAATTCTCCTCCCAGCTATCCACCTTAAATTCTATCAACTCCTCCATGCAACTGATATCTTATGCAGTGGATAGAGTGAGCAGGACAGCGGTTCAGGAGTTTCCTTGAGGAGACACTCCTGGATGCGCTTGTGCAATTTTGTGGAGACTTTTAAGTCTACCTTTATTAATGCCCCCTTTGATGGTTCCTCACTTTTTGGACCCAAAGTAAAAGACACACTCACCAGATGCGAGCAGGAAGGGAAAACTCTCTTTGTCATTGGAGTATGTTTTTCTGTACCTTCAAGACCTTACCCTAAAGGTCAGAAGAGTGGAAAATGTGGTTCAAAAGATCCTAGGGAGCTTTCCAAGATGCACAAGGTGAATCCTTCCCCAGGGGCAGGGGGGAGGTAACATGGTAGACATCCTAGAGGCAGAGGAGGTCCACAAAACCAGGGTGAATGTGATTCCTATTGTGGACATGCCTATCAGCACTCCTGAAGAGGATGGCCACCTGCTCTACTCTGGAAGCAGTCAGGGTAAGTTTGTCTTTGTACCCAAAAGCCTGGCAAAGTATCACAAGAGTCAAGTGGGTACAAAGCATAATATCTAGAGGATATTCCATTCCCTTTTGCCACCCTGTCCCACAAATCAGAACAATCCCGGCTGTTCCACCCAATCTAAGGGAGCAAGCAACTATAGAAATCCAAAAGTTGCTGCACAAAAGAGTCATCCAAGAAGTCCCTGCAGACCAAATAGGATTTGGAACTTACTCAAGATTCTTTTTGGTGCCAAAAATACAGGACTGGAGACCCATATTGGATCTCAGCAAGTTAAACAAATCTGTCAAAAAGTCAAAGTTCTGAATGGTGACACTTTGTCAATACTTCGCTTCTTAGGGAAAGATGATGGGATGTGCTCAGTAGACCTCCAAGATGCATACTACCACATAAAAATGGCTAGAGCATCAAGGAGTCACTTACGCTTCTGTCTGGGAGCCAGTAACTATCAGTTCTGAGCTCTGCGCTTTGGTCTCACCACAGCCCCCAGAGTGTTCATCAAATGCATGCCAGTAGTCATGGCTCACTTGAGATGTCTGGGATTCCAAGTATTTCCATATCTGGACGACTGGCTCCTAACTGCCACCACCTAGCATCTACTTCAACAAGCCAGGGATGCGACTTTGGAAATCTGTGCTCTGTTAGGCATAACAGTCAGCTTAAAAAAAAATCTGCCTTGTTGCCCTGTCAACATATTACCTTCATAGGCGCAAATCTAGACACTGTTTCCATGATGGCATGTCTTCCAGCTGACAGCATGTCAGCCCTCAGGCAGCAAATACTTCACCTTCTTCCCAAGAACAAGTTAAAGGCAAAAGTAGTTCTAAAACTCCTAGGGACAATGGTTTCAACCATAACACTAGTTCCTCTCACCAGGATGTACAGGAGAATCCTTCAATGGCTCCTGTTCTCCCAATGGTCGTTTCAAGCACTTGCGGTATCCCACCTGATCAGAATAACTGAGTCATGCAAAAAGGACCTACGGTGGTGGATCCAGTCCAACGATGTGACTATCGGGAGACCCTTTATTCCATGACAACCTGTTGCTACAGTGACCACAGACGCTTCCCAGATAGGGTGGGGGGGCATTATCTGTAAAGGATGGTCCAAGGTATATGGCAGGAACACGAAGCCCAGTTGCATATCAGTGTTCTAAAGATGAGAGCAGTGGTTCTGGCGTTGCAAGCACTCCATGACTCTCTTCCACTGGGGGTGATTGCTATATAGTCAAGACAATATGTTGGCGGTTTGGTACATAAACAAGGAGGAACCAAATCATACCCACTTTGTCACAAGGCTCTGAGAGTTTGGCAATGGTTAATTTCTTCCCAATGCTTTCTAATAGCAACGCACATCCTGGAGAAATTCAACGTGACAGCTGACAAGCTCAGCAGGGCAATATTATTGCCTCATGAGTGGTATATGAACCAGATCATAATGGAAGAGATTTTCCAGAAATAGGGTCAGCCTTGCTGAGTTCTTTTCGCCACTCCCATGAATGCCAAGTGTAGCAGCTACTTAGCCCTAATTCACCCACCAGGGGAGACTCTGAGAGCCGCACTTGTTCACGATTGGCTCTCGTGACTTCTTTATGCCTTTCACCCTCATACCCAAAGTAATCCAGAAAGTAAAATCCTTGGGCAGTAGGATGATTCTCATTGCCCCATATTGGCCTCGGCAGATTTGGTTCCCCTTCCTCTAGCCTCATCTTCCAGAGAAGTCGTGGACTCTCGACCCAGTTCCAGACCTGCTGACACATATGTCAGGTGTACTTAATCTTTCTCTCCACATCCTCAACTTGACAGCATGGCTGCTCCACTTCCCAATTTAATCAGGCTTCAAAACTTCACTCCAGCAGTCAAACACATACTGATGTCCTGTCATAAAGTTTCTACTAGAAGACTATATACTAGCAAGTGGAAAAGATTTTCTCACTGGGCACAAAATAGAAACATTGACCCTTTTTCTGCACATATTCAATCCATTCTAGAATTCCTGGTGGAACTCTTCTAGCAAGGGTCGGCTGCAGCAGCTATTTGAGTCCAGCTGGCTGCAATTTCAAATTTCCACATTGGTGACCATTCTCCTAATTTAATGTTACACAAGTTGTGTAAAGCATTTTTAAAAGGCGCTTCCTTATTGAGACCTCCTTTTAAGAAACCACTTCCTCCTTGGGATTTAAATTTTGTCCCATCTCAACTTACATTGCCACCGTTTGAGCCTTCCTCATCTTGTGACCTCAAATTTCTTTCATGGAAGACCATTTTTCTAGTAGCCGTAACATCTGCCAGAAGAGTCTCAGAGTTACAAGCACTGTCTATCAGACCTCCATATCTGATCTTTCACAAGGACAGGGTGTCGTTATAAACTAATCCATCCTTTGTACCTAAGGTTTGCTCTCAATCCAATATCAATCAATCCATTGATCTCCCGGTGTTCTTCCCCAACCATAGCAACAAGGCAGTGTATAAACTCCATCAGTTGGACATGCATAGACAGCTCAGATTCTATTTGCATAGAACTAAAGATTTCAGGAAATCTGACCAATTATTCATTTCCTTCTCTGAGGCAAAAAAGGGTATGCCAGTTTCTAAAGTCACCTTTTCTAATTGGCTCTCAAATTGTATTAATTTGATCTATACCTCCAATATTAGAGAACTGCCATTCAGAATTAGGGTCATTCAACTAGAGCATTAGCTACATCATCTGCCTTTCAGGACAGAATGTCAATTGATAGTATCTGTGCTGCAGCTACATGGGCCAATCCTTGTACATTTATCATTCATTACAAAGTGGATTTGACCTCCAGGGACAGGGCCTCTTTTGGTTTCACTGTGCTCAAAGGTATACTCTCATGAGCCACCCAGGGAAAAGGTGCTGGGGACGCTGTCCCATCCAAGTAAGATGAATGAGATAGACAACATGGACATAAAAATAAAGTGTACTCACCATACGCTCCATGTTTGTTTGTCATCTTGCCATTCATTTTCTTGACCCCCCCCCTTTCCCCCCTCCCAGGACTCCTAGAGGACCTGGTGGTGATCTTTCGATAATGGGGTCTTGTATATTACTCATTAGTAAGTTAGTAGCAACCCATTTAATAGAAAAAGTGGCAAAAGTGGACACACAAATTGAATGCTATGGTGAGTACATAACATCTTTTTTTTCTTATTTGTGTTGCTGTTTTATCACTTCTCTTCAGGAAAGTTATTTTAAAGCTAGCAGTGTTGTGTTTTATCAGACTGTCATCTTGTAATTTTAAAAGTGGTGTAAAGTAACTGAAAACACATTTTCTGTTGAGAAATTGTTTGTGGTACTGGCATAGTGTTTTAAATGATGTTTTGTTTTTCTGTCAAAAAATTATTTTTTATAGACTGACCATGGAATGTTGTGTTGGAATGTCCTGTGGGAGGCTGTGTAACATGTGTGGCCCCATTTGGCCCCATTTGAAGAGAAAATCAAGCATGTATCTCAAGCATGTATTTTTCTTTGAATTGTAGTTTAGAAGCTATTGCGAGAATGTACCAGTATTTTCAGTGGAAGAACACTGAGGTTTCTCAGTCCCTCAGAAAATACCATTGAGTTGTTTGACGGATTGTCCAGATTCTCCATGCATTCCTCCTGTTTTGTATGCTTTTCAGGATGTGTATTACTACCTGCAGTTTTCTTGATAGCCAGCTAATTGTCTGTGAAAAAACAGATGGGATTGCCTAAAGTACCTCAGTCTTTTAAAGTTTTGTACTTGATTCCCAAACATAACCCTGCAGCTATATCTCTAGTTGATCCCAGTGCTGCTAAGTGCGCAGTCAATTCCAGTCATATTCTTTCTGACAAAGACGAGAAAATTATTGATAGGTATGGGGAATAGTATATACATTTGCAACTCTGGTTTTCAGAATTTTGAATTATCAGACTTTTGTTAGTTTGTTCTAACTGTGAAAGTATGAGAAACATGTTATCTGCAGATGATCTTCATGTTTCACTGTTGCAGTCATTACATTTGGGTTATCTGCTTGCAGGTAGCCCTCAGTCAGCCTGATTAACAAAGTCTTGGGTCCTGTGTCAGTTGCTGTCCCTTCTTCCATGACGTCAGGTCATCAGGGGTATAAAACATGCAGCCGACGCCATTACATCAGTTTTTCTGGCCCCAGATGTCAGGTGGCCCCCCAAATGGGAAGCAATTAAATATAAAAGTACAAAGATATACCACCAACAAAAAAGCAAATACACCAAAAAGGCTTTTAAGTATAGTAAAGGAAATTAGAGGTATAGCCAAAAGAAGTTAGGGGGCTGCAGGGAGGGTAACCAGGACTGCAACAGTGAATACACTCGAACATCTACATTTATGGTAAGTGTACACAACTGTACTATGTTCTTCGTGTTTCACTGTTGCAGTCATTACATTTGGGTAGATTCCCAAAGCTATGGTTGGGAGGAGGAATTTAGATAGCATTAGGGCCAGCTATAAGGTCCTGCAATACTACAGTGGCAAAGCCAGCTCTGGATTTAGAGAATACACTCTAACATCTACATTTATGTAAGTGTATACAACTGTACTTTTCTTCTTGTGAGGAAAAAAAATCTGCTTTAAATAATTTAGTTACTTGTATTGCACAAATCACTACTCCTTGTTTACAGTATGTATGACTTTGTTAGTAATTCTTCCAGGGCTGTGGCTACTGGTATTGTTTTGAGGAGGTTTGCATGGTTGCATTCTCAACCATACCTCTCAACCTTGAAACATCAAAAATCTGGACAAAGGTCCATGAAAAGTAGGTACAATTAGCCAAAAATCGGGATTCAGATTGACATAAAATTTGCATACATGTAACCCCACCTACTCAAGTGGAATTGTGGGATACCAACATGAAGGTTGAAGTCACTAAATAATGGCAGACATTTGAATTACAGACTTCATATCCCGCAGAAAATACATCATAATGCAAAACGTGTTATTCTAACAACTATCTGAGTTTACAGGAGCAATATAAAATCTGTCCCTATTTTGGGCCTTTGTCCCACCATTATTTTTGGCTTTCTACAGATTTCTTTCTCTGAGACATTGAGAGGTATGCAGGCAAATACTACAGGGCCATTTTACTTTCTGTTAGTATACATCATTACGCACAAGCGCAGCACTCAGTAATTGCCTCTAACTTCAAAAATGTAATAAAGCTGCAGACTACAAGCATCCTTTTTCATAAATACAGTTCAGTCTTAATGTGTGATCTGCAACAGCAGATTCCTAATTAAGATTGCATAAGTATAGATCATGCATGAGTAGGAATTTCAGTTTGGTAAACCAAGAAAATTCAAATCTTGAAAACATATCACCAAGACCTAAACTTTTTCAGGGTTCCACAGGCCATAATGAGTCTTTATAACTGCAACAATCTAGTAGTGATTGGCCCATTCTCCACACAGTTGACTGTGACTGCCAAAAGTAAATTTGCATAGGCATTTAGGCAGACAGACCAGAGAAGTTAAATAAAGCAGTGGCTTCTGAAAACTGAAGGAGCTTGTTATTTTAAATTTGCTGTATAAAACAGAACTCCATGTTTCACCTGTTAACTTGTCTGTTATACCAGGTATACTAGGCTCTTGCAGGTTATTTTTTTGTGTTGAAACTGAAAAATTATATACTGCCTTCTGTTGGTTTCTTGCTCTTACTTGCTTTTACATGCATGCATACCACAGTTCATTTAACTATTTATTGTAATCAGCTAGTCTTATTACTGTATTGTACTGAGTACAATAAATACACAGAGACAACCGTTTCAGTTAATACGCTTTACTGTTAAATTCTCCTTTCGGATCTGCAAGCAAGCAGCATAGATGCTGTCAGCTCTCTATAGCAAATTCCCAAAGCTTTGTTTATACACACTCATATTTATACCAAAAAGTCTTGATATTTTTCTCAAAGTCTGATGCATACCAGTTCTTTCTTTGTATAAAAGTTTTCCTTTGTTCTTCTAATTTATGATTTGTCCTTGATTCAAGTTCGGTGGTCCAAGGAAACTCAAGTTATCTGAAACGTGGTGTTACAGCACTATCTGTCATCTTGCATGATGTTACATCTCTTTACTTCATTGATGTCCTTCCAGCTGCCATCTGCGCATTTATTTTTACAGAATTTGTTTCTCAATAACATACTCTTTTACATGCATGCCAAAATCTAATTAAGCTATGCCAGCACACTTACTACTTTTTATTTTTCAGCATTTTATACTATTTCTAAATTAACCCTTTATATTTCATATCATTCTTGCAGCTTTTTATTCAAGCTAATAATCATACTAGCAACAGTTTCAAAAGACAGTGTATACCAAATAGAACAGAGTACTAATATTCTTTCAGTTCCCCATTATTTTATTTGCTTGAGGAAGGACTAAACTTCAGTTAAAGAAAAGACTGCATTTTTTGTCACCATTGCTATTTAGAGTATTTACCACTTTGTTTGCAATCATAACATGTTGAGTTATTGCAACTCTCCGTAACCTGCAGCATATAAAACAATTTCAAGCTGTCATTATTATTCTGACCCCCAAAACTACCAACGCAGGATGAATTAACTAATTTTAGCAATTTGGTCCCAGATGATGACCACCCTGTGAATATATTCCACCAATTTTGTCAGCTTCTGTTTTTTCAGCCAACTTTACTAATTTGTCTGTTACTGCTATACTATTTACTTCATGCTGTAATATGCTGCGGTTACGATGATCCAAGTAAGTTTTAAGATAGTCTGTCTTGTATTATTTTTCTTAACTTGTCTAAAGACAAAGTAATGTTAGGAAACTGAATCATTTCATATTTCCACTGAAATGTTGCCATTTTTAGCACTGGTAGAAAACACAAGTCTCATTTTCCTAGGTTAAATGCATGATATTACTGATGCATCCCACAAAGGGTGTTTGCTTGTATTTTAACACTGGTTTATTTGAAACCACACATTCAAATTGTGGTGCCACTTTGACAAAGATTTTGAAGGTTGAAGGCAATATTGTCCATTTGCACATATTTACAGAATGTTGTAAAAAACATGGTTCATACATGGGAGAATGCTGCCCACATATGAGACCATTCATATTTTCTGTACAATGTTTTAACGTGCATTTTGTTATCCATATATATTTATGTAATTTCCTTCAAGTTGAGGTAACCAAAGTTCAGTATTGTTATAAGTAGACAAGAGTATTATGGGTAATACTATGAACTGACACATTACTGTTTGTTTTGTTACATTATAATACACGACTTTACCAGTGCAATAGTTGTGCTCACTCTGAATCTGTTCTGTGAACAGTCTTACCCAGCTAGTGGATGGAATCCATCTGCTGAATAGTTGTCGCCACATGTACTCATTTTTTAACATCAGCTTTGTTTGCAACTCATTTTGCTGTATTTTAACATACAATGACTGTAAAGTACATTTTGTCCAAACTGCAAATATAGACACATTGGCGTCAAATTGCAATTTGTCTATTAATATATTATAATGATTTAAAAAACCCTCTTGATACCTTACATTCTGTTTATGTACATACCAAATAGTGGGCTTACATTGGGTTTGCAAATGTACAATTTGTGATATGTCTTGTCCTAGTAACTATCCACAGCATTTAGAGTTCCCCACAGGCTCTTTTAAATCTGCATTTTGTCTATTTAAAACTTGGAAACGTAATGTTACAATATTGTTTTGTGGTATTGTTGCCCTATCATGGTACAAGTGGATGGTATTTTTACCACTTGATCTGTATGAAGTGCTGGTTTATTACCCAGAACGGTAAGTATTCTGACCCATGGTCCTTTTCCTTGTATTACTGTGTTGTTTATATTGGTCTATATTGTGTGAATGCACAATTCACTGAAACCTCAAAACACGGAAATACAGATCACCGAACTATTTTGTTTGGCCAACACCATTCCACCCAGTGACGAAAATAAAACATACTTACCACTACACCGCTTGCTACATACTACCCTCCCAAACAAAATAAATAAACCACATACATACACTAACCTAAACCCTACTTCTAACCCTACACTAAACCTTACATACATTACTATTTATGCACATACCTTAACCCGCACCCTAACGCTAAGGTCCATAACTATCGCACACTTACCTTATGGAGCTATACCGCAGAAGGGTCAACTATGCCGAATCGGGATTTTGAATTTCGCAGTTTCTGGCATTTGGTGTACTCGCGGTTTGTTTAATAGGTGTCGATCATGCAGTATTCGACAACCTAAGCATTCGCGTTTACAATATAAACCCATTTATACAAATAAACAGAGTATTGGTAGAAATCATACCCTTTTTCCCCTGTTGAGTTTATTTTTGTGTTATTGTCTACCCACTGTGACATTTTTGCATGATGTCTTTCCTTGCCAGAACTGTTACATTGTTGAGTTGATGTACAGTATCTAATAGAGACAGAGCTGTTTATTGAAATGTTTGTCGGTCTTTGATTTTTTTTCTCTACTTTTATGTATGCCTGACCTTGTTCAGCTAACCATGCTGTTATATTTGTGTTAAATGTTATCCTCCCAAACGTACATGCTATATGCTTTTTACAGCTGAAATTGTCTTGTGTTCTCTTTTGTGTAGCATTTTCCTAACAAAGTTTTATTCGTGAAATATTGTAATTCCCTCTGTTTTGATGATCAGAATGATGCAAATGAAATGCAGATGTCTGTGTTGAATGCTGCGTGCCTTGTCTCACAGCTGCATTTTTATCTATCGTCTTTGAAGCATGTTCCAGACACTGAATATTCAGTTTGTTTCAAGCTGTACCAGAATGAATATATGTATACTAGCAAACAGAAATGCTTGTATTTAACTATATTATTTCTACATATATTATAGCAACAGATGTGTATATACATCTAACTATAGATAAATAGATGTGCACATGCATTTATACATTTTTAAACACATCTATCACTGTATACATTCTCTCTGTTTTATTTTACATCCAAAACTGTCTATATTAGTATGTACCTTTTTGTCAAGTTATATTGCTACTAACTAGAAACACATTGGGAAACAAAACTTAGTTTTATTTTAATACAGCAAATTAACACAGTTTTATAATGTCAACACAGTGATGACAACCATTACTATTAGAACTGGATGAATCTGAATATGACTCTATATAGTGATGTTCTGTACAGTAATTTATTGGCAATGCTTGAGGATTTTATTGCAAAGGCATTACATTTTTGTTTTTGAAAAAAAAAACGTGTCACAGATGTCAAGCTTTGACTTGTTACTCTATTTACATCAATAAGCCATTTATTATATACTGTACAGAATACACTTGATTGTACAGATTATTGGCATTTGTATATACATGGCTATAATGTACACTCAGTCCAGTTTTCAAACCTAGCATTAAACTGAAGCCTGCTATAATTACATTACTTGAAACAATAAAATGTATTTTTGGTATTACCACTTTGCACTTTCATTTGAGTCTCTTTTGCAGTACTGTTTACACAGTTAGTGTAAAATTGAAAGCATGCCTTTCCCCCTGTAGTATACATCATTTTATTGCAGTATTGTTTATTTGCTTTATGCTATGAGAATTAAATGTATGCTTGCCTTTTGGCTGTTACAGAGACTGTGACACTTTTCCCCAGGATTCATGAAGCTCGGCGCAATGACGGTTTTAGCCTTGCGCCGAGCGTGCTCATTACAGATGGTGCAGCAGTGCCATAGGAATATGTATGAGGGTGCACCGCCGCATCCTTGACCTGCACAGGAAACGTGTGCGAGTGTAGGGGGCATGTACAAGTGCTCTACGGAGGCGTAAACATGCCCCGACAGTTGCACAACCTGCTATGCTTGCTATTAGAGAACATATATAAGTACCAGTAAGCAAGTCTGAGTTTGCTTGCGCAGGTGTAAGCAGTGCCCAGCATAGGAAATGTATACAAGTATGCACAGATCTATAATATATATATATATATATATATATATATATATCTATGAAGAATGAATGATGTAACAATAAAGCATATAAAAGAAATGAGAAGGAATCAACAGCAACCCTAGTATTATATAGCGCTGTCAGTGTCAGCGTATTTCATATCAAGCTGGGCAGGAGTGAGCAAAGCACTGCTACTCACACCACAGGCAGGATATTACCAGTGGGAGTAACATTGTTGATCTGCTAAGTCTACTTTACAATCAGAGGGTAGTCTCTGGTGGGGACTACCCAAACATTGATAGGATGTTTGGCCATCCGACCATTACACAAGCAAAGGCAGTTATGTTCAAGGACTAAATGGTGGGAGAGCCTGAGAATACATGGGTTGGGACAACATATGTGTAGGGCCCCCTAGTGCTCGGGAGAGGGCAATGTGTGGGGGTGTGTCATGGCTACGATAGCAACTGGACAATGGATGATATGCGTGTATGTTGATCTCGGGTGGGGTGGAGGAACTATGGGTATGAAATTATGGATCCAGACATGTCAGGGTTGGATGGGCTGGTTCTGATTGGACCGCCTCATGGAGGTCAGCGAGTTCATTACAAGTATATATGCATACACACTTTCATACATCTATATGTAGAAGTACATTCTCTGTAACACATTCATTCCATTTGCAGACATAAATAACATGAATGTGCCCTTACAAACCTCGACAGTAGATAGAATAATAGGTTGTGCATAAGAGGGAAGAGGCAAAACTGCTAAAACGCAGAAGTGTGTACAATGACCAAAGTCAGTGCTGTGCTGAAAAAATCAAATGTAAGGACTTTCTCACACATGGAATCATTCCTGTGATCTGCTTGCTATGGCAACGCCAATTACTAAACCGGTCTGTTTGTAAAAGAATTACGCCAAACTCATACATAATTAGGCTCCCATGTGTAACGTGTGCGTCACCACATAGTCATACTTATTAATTTATTGTAGTGTCATTGTTAACGGGAGTAAGGATGTAATGAAGTATAGAGTCTAATCTTGAAATAAAGACATGGTTGTCCCATGTGGGACAACACAAAAATTGCGAATAGTGTCATTTTGGTCGCTCATGTCACCAATGTTTGTGGACTAAAAGTTTGGGATTTCTGAGGATACATGGAGTGAGTTAACTGATGGGATGGGTCTACAGGAGTAGGGAGTGGCCAATGTGTAGTGGTGTGGATACACCGCAAATCCAACTGGAGAATGGATGACTGCAGTGTTAGTGAGGTGTTGGGGTGGATGTTTGGGGAACCAGGAGTCATGGGTATATATGCAGATGAAGCAGCACAGCAACAGTGTATTGGTTAGAGCATCCACCTAACGAACAGACATTCCTGTTATGAATCCCACTGCAGCACATACCATTTTCCATCGGTAATCTGTACATGAACATATTTCGACATCAGTTCGCTGTAAAACCTGCAAAATAACAATTAAAAATGAACTGGAGCGAAGTGTCACTGTCGTAATGAATAAGGCACTAGTAGGCAGATTTAAGCATATATAAACACTAGTAAGCGTGTGCAAGTGCGTTTGCGTGGGGGTATGCATTGCTTTATATATACATATATAAATATATATATAAATATATATAAAAGTATATAAATATATATTTATATATATGTTTATACATATATATATGTTTATACATACATACATATATATATATATATATATATATATATATATATATATATATATATATAGTTGCAGACATATACATATATATATATATATATATATATATATATATATATATATATATATATATATATATATATATATATATATACACACACACACACACGTATGTATATCGCCAGGGCTGGCAACTAGGCACATAAAAATCTACTGCCAATCATTACCGGATCGGAGTACCACTGTGGCGACCCCTAACCAGGAAAAGCCGAAAGACACAACAACATATATATATATATATATATGTATGTATATATATATATATATATGTGTGTGTGTGTGTGTGTGTGTGTGTGTGTGTGTGCGTAGATATACACAGATATGCAGCTATGATAGGAAACCGCACACAAGAATGATATATGTTCACAGGCTATGCCAATGGAAGTGAGGGACCCAAGCAAGAAACATGAAACACGTAGCATGACCTTCCACCCCCCCCCAGCCGACACAGGAAACATACACAGGAAACATACACACAAACCCGCAAACAATGTATAGTCCACTGCTCCCCAGACGACAGGCAGAATACAACCGGGGGGGGGGGGCAGTACACAGTGCACCTGTGAAATGCAATCTTGGAACACAGACAGGAGCGTCCCTTGCAGGACAACCCAGAAATTGACATAAGACCAAAAGGTGATATGCAGAACATTCTGTCTAGGTGTGTACATACCCGGAATACAAGGGTGAGAAAGCCTGATGTCCCAATGCTCGAGACAATGTATGACATGGGTCCTGTGAAGTGGAGAGTGGGCAGCGTGTAGTGGTGTGTTCAGACCCGACCAGGACCCAGAGTAAGGATGGGTGCTGTAGAGGAGGTGTGGGTGGGGGAACTATGGGTAGCTATTTATGGGTCTAGGTGTGCAGATGTTTGTTGATGTGGGCCTATATGCACAGCCCCAGTGATATAAGCAAAAGTGTTCATTGGGCAGAGGCGTCACCCAATGAGCAGCCACACCCGCTATGAGTCCCACTGCAGCAAAGTGTAATCTACATGGCAAGGAATGGAATAAGCAGATGTAGATGTATATATTTAGAGGTATGTGTGTGTATATCTACCCATAGCAACATAGAGATATACCTCTCCCTCTCCATAACAAATATATACATACAGCAACAGAATACATATATATATATATATATATATATATATATATATATATATATATATATATATACCCTTATATAGATATGTACATATGCAGACACCCATAGACCCATATGTTAGATATATATAGACAGCAATATATAAATATATACATGTATGCATACATATACAGATATATCTGTATATAGTAATGTGTGTGTGTGTGTGTGTGTATATATATATATATATATATATATATATATATATATATATGTATATATAAAACTGTAAATATACACATGTATATAGCTAGGATATGATACAGCAGTTACAATTACATATGTTCACAGGCCGTGCATATGGGGTGAGGGGTCCAATCAACAAAAGTGTAACATATAGCACCCCCCCCCAGCTAGGCCAGTGAGACATACAGACACACAATAAAAATAAACGCACCACTGCTTCCCAGATCACCGGCAGGATACTACCAGTGGGAGAGACCTGCCAGGTCTAATCTTGAAACAGGGAGGTATTGCCTGGTGCAGTCGTATTAGGACTGCCTCGGAGATGTAAGTAATTTTCCGAAATGGGCATAGCTTACTCCCATACCTGTCAACCCCTAAGAGCAAATTCACTGGACAGGGCATAAACCATTTGGGGAACAAATAGAGACCATACCTCTCAACTGTCACTGACTTCCAGGGATGTCCCTGATTTTGACTCAAATTCCAACTCTGTCCCACTTAATCCCTCCTAAAACTAGTGACTTTTGGAGGAAAGGTGGTTAATTACACTTAATGAATAATGACAACAATTAAGAGTTATAAACTTCATTTACCTCAGAAAATGTGTATTAATTCATATGCTCTGAGTCTGTCAGTGTCAAATTAATAGCACTAATTTTTTAAATGTGTCCCTCATTGTCCCTGATGTTGTCATGACTTGTCCCTGATTCAGTTGATATTTGTCCGCAATCGTTTAAGAGGTCTGATAGGGACAGAAAGCACATATTCCACTTACAACCTTAGAAAGATGATAGAATAATAGGTATGCAGTAGCATGACTCGGCTGAAGGATGTGGGTTCCAAAACCCAATTACTTGTTTGTATTGAATGGTATCAGTTCCCATGTATTAGCCAGACAGGTGCAGATTTTAAGAGGAACACACCAATAGTATGAATCAAACTCTGGACAGGCTGCGGATTCCATACAGTCGAACAGCATGCTTACGCCTAATGGGCAGCCAGTCCCGATACTGTAGGCATGTAATCCGATGTAATAGGCATCACAAGGTAATATCATAGTCCTCACTCCCACCCAGGGGTGTGAGTGTCAGATGCAAACACCAAATGCAGTGCATTTGTATGTGCGGGAGCAAGCGGGTGTAAGCTTGTTTGGCCGCTGGTATGCGAGTATCACACTGGTGACGCAATGTAGAGGCTGAGTGTAAGAAACTGTAACCAGAGGTTAGCATTGCTTAGCTCTGCGGAAACCTGCTCACAACTGCTTTAAAGTGCCTTAATTACTCCATATCCAACGGCCTTGTTCTGCCCAGCAACAAAATAAACGGCCTCTGCCAGGCTTGAAACCAGGACCCTGCACACAACAGCCAGTGTGATTTGCCACTAAGTCATGGCAGATATACAGATATTGGATGTTATCACAAACATATCCAGCACAGTCATTCAACAGTATAGGAAATGTATTCCATCATGTAGATGTATGTGTGTGTGTGTTTATGTCCAGATATAGATACATACATATATATAGATATATAAAGAACATCCCATGTGATAACAAAGCATTAAAAAGGAATGAAAATGGAAACACCAGCAATGCCTATATTTATGTAGTGTTGTCCTGTGTAATATCAAGACTCCCTCAGACAGACATGTATCATTAATACACACAAACATTTGTACATTGGCCAAATACATCACTCTGTGCATTTTATTTACATTCAAAAAGAAAAAACAGCTTCACAGCACCAAGTGTTAAAAGTTTTAATACACATACTCCAATATTACAGAACAAAGCTTTCGGACAAAGTCCTTCATCAGTGTTACAAAGTTCTTTTCCATGTACATTATTTATACCATCCTAAAGTAATCACATGACACAATCTAACCTATCATAGAAATACTTTAATTAAAGACACATCTATTCATTTCTGTTAGATAAAATAAAATAAATAGAATAAAATAAAATAGAACAATAACTACTATTTCATTTCTATCAAAATGTTATACATTGCGGTTCATATTTCAGAATTGGTTTGATAGAAGCTTGTTTATTAATTCCAGTTGGAGAATCCGCATGAAGTCAAATAATCCACTCCACCGGTGCCTCCAATCCCATACAGCCTATGGTGTTGCAGTTTTAACACAGATATGGCTTAGTAATACTCGACAGCATTCAGGATTACTTATAACAGCATGCATAGATATGACCATCAACCCAACACAACAGATGGCATACATTTGCAGAGGGAGCACAACACATGCATATGTACTGCATGACATCTGTACAAAGTGTAGAAGACTTGTGCCTGCAGCTATGAACAGTGGCTCATTATTGGCATGTCACTGTGAGAACCTCAAGACAGTGACTGGCATACCACTGATGTTCTTCGTCTCACATTGCTGCAGTCATAACCTGTGGGTAGTCCGCTGTCCTCGGTCGGCCCGAATACCAAAGAGCTAGGCTGGGGGTCATTGGCCCAGAGCTGACGTCAGTACATAGTAGTACTTAAGCGCATGACCGACGCCATATCCTCAGTCTTTCTTGCCACGTGGTCCGAAGCAGCGTTTGCAAGTGCCGTTCGGCGTTCTGAAATTTTCATTTATCGAGTTTCAGACCGAAGACCAAGTTGGGCTAAGTACCCCATTGGGGAAATTTTTGTCTTTTCTTGCCTCAGTTATCCGGATGTCAGAAAAAGTTAATAATTGTATTTCTTGTGGGAAACAGATACCTCATAGGGATTATCATTCTTTCTGTATTCCTTGCTTGGGGCCTGAATACGACATAGTCGGGTGTCGCTTTTGTGCTAGATTTAATAAGCGCACCATTAAACGAAGATTAGACTGTGCCAGGCTTGTTTTTGGTAAACGGTGTAACTATAACATGCCGTCGGATCCTCAGACGCCCGCTACCGCTAAAAAGCGTAAGGATAAATCTTTGAGGTCTAAACCGGATGAGTCGTCCGTTGCGGACGCCGGTTCTATGGAACCTCCGGTTGAATCTGTGGCTCCTGCCGAGGGTTCGGCTGAATCCCAGGGGGAGCCTTTACTTTTGCAGGAGTTGGCCTCTCAGGAGTTAGGCCGGGCTGAGGGTGCTTCTCAGGTATTTGTAGTTCCATCCTTACATAAGGTTATTAGGCTGTCTACTTCAGTGGCTAAAGGCCATGCTAAGGCCAAACCTTGTCTTGCTGGCCCTGGCCATAGTTCTAGCTCTCCAGCCCCTGTTCCTAAAAAGCATATGTTGAAAATGGCAGAGGACTTGATTTCTTTGATCAGGGGTTCTATGCTCCCCCCCAGAGAAGAGGCCTAGGGTGGAGGCAGATTTAGAGGGAATGGATCATTCTTCAGACTACTCTGATTCTTCAGTTGAAGAAATTCAGGACTTCCCTCCCTATTCAGATTCGGATGCAGAGGATTCCTGTCCTTCTGCTTCTCCTCCAGAGGATTTTTCTTTTTCTGAAACTTTACATTCCATGAGGGAACATTTCAAGTGGGAAGGTCAGGATTTTTCAGATTCTCGGAAAAGGCTTAGGGAATTTTTGTTTTTGCCACAACATAGGCCCTTGGCTATTCCTCCTGTCTTAGATGTTGTTCAGGATGTTTTTTCTGAAGCTTCCCTTAATCCGGATTCTTTGCCCCCCACCCCTGTCAAGCCTGACAGATATTACAGAGTTCCAGAAGCTCATAAGTATTTGTACAAGAGTCCTAGAGCTGATCCGGAAACTATTATTTAAGGTCCGAAGGGTGTCAGGGCTTCTGTGGCCAAGAATCCAGTTCCTTTGGATAAAGATTCTAGAGCGTTAGATAGGTGGGGGAAAAAAGTGTACACCTCCTCTACGTTAGCTATGAGGGCTTTGAATTGCCAATTTCATATGCTGAAGTATCAGAACTTTTTGTTAGGCCAATTGAAATCTAAGGTGGATGCCTTATCTGAGGGTATAGAGTGTAAGGAGCTCCAGGAGTTGGTTCATGCATCAGATCAGGTTGGCAAACATTCTTTGCAGTGTGGTTTCGATGCTCTTCAGGCTTCTTCCAGGGTGGCTGCTACTGGTTCAGTTATTCGTAGACATGCCTGGCTTAAGGATCAAAATTTGTCAGAGCATGTTAAGGCTCGGATTTTGGATGCTCCTCTTCAATCTGAAGTTCTTTTTGGTTCTCCTGTGGAGTCAGTTTTGAAAAAGATGGAAGATAAGGCTAAGTCTATGCAGACGGTCAAGGATTTTTTGCAGGTGCAGCCCCCTAAGTTTAATAGGAATTGGCCTGCTAGAGGATAGTCTTTCCCTTCTTCAGATTATAAGTCTAAGGGCAGGTCTAGACGTGGTAGAGGCAGGGCTCACGCTCAGGGTTCCTTCAGGCCTAGGACTTGGAGTTCTCCTGCACAGTCTTCTGGTGAGGGCAGGGGTCAGCCCTTTCGTAAACAGACCCAATGACCTGTATCTTCAGCTGCCAGACCCTTCTTTACTGGCAGCTCCTCTAGGAGGAAAGTTGGGACTTTTCAAACAAAACTGGCATTTGGTCACCCAGGACAAATGGGTGTTGGATATAATAAATCAAGGTTACAAGTTTTATTTTCACACTTTTCCTCCTTTCAAAGGCATGCTGGATGTGCCTCCTCAGCAAAGGCTGGAGGCTCAGGAGCAAATTTCTTTGCTTTTGCAGATGGGGGCAATTCAGGTGGTCCCTCCGTCAGAAGTAGGCCTAGGATTTTATTCCCGTCTATTCCTAGTGCCAAAGAAAGGAAACACTTGGAGGCCAATTCTGGATTTGTCCATTCTCAATACCTTCCTAGACATTCCAAAGTTCAAGATGTTAACATTACAACAACTTCTGCCTATGCTAGGCAAAGATCACTGGATGGTAACCCTGGATCTCAAGGAGGCCTATTTTCACATCCCTATCAGGCCCAGCTGCAGGAGATTCCTGAGATTTCGGGCTGGTACTTCTCATTATCAGTTCTCTGCATTGCCCTTTGGTTTATCTACTGCGCCCAGGGTGTTCACAAAAGTTCTGGCTCCTGTGATTGCTTTCTTCAGACAGAGGGGAATACAAATTTATCCTTATTTGGACGATTGCCTGATTCTTGCTCAAGACAAAGACAAGTTACTACAACATCTCCAGTATGTAATGGCAGTTTTAAGGTGCCTAGGGTATTCTGTGAACGAAATAAAGTCCAGTCTAGTGCCCTCTCAAGACATGTGCTTTCTGGGTGTGAGACTGAATACAGCTTCTCAGATGGCATTTCTGACCCTGGACAAACAAAGAACTCTTCATCTATACTTCCAGCAGTTATCAGTAATGTCCAGGCTGACTGCAAGGACAGTCCTTCAAGCCTTGGGGTTCATGGCATCTTGCATTCTAGTACTTCCCAATGCCAAACTGCATATGAGGAAGCTACAATGGTATCTCAAAAGTGTATGGACTCAGCACTGCCACGGTTTGGACACTGTCATTCGAATACTACCTTGCATCCAGAAGGAATTCTTGTGGTGGGCTCAGGAATGTCACCTAAACAAGGGACTCTCTGTGACCCGACCAGAGGCGAGTCAGATCATAACGACGGATGCCTCGGACTTGGCTTGGGGAGCACACTTCAATGGGAAATGGATACAAGACATGTGGCCTCCCAAAGTACTACATTTGCATATCAACATGAAGGAGATGTTAGCAGTCCAATTTGCCTTGGTGGCCTTCAAGGACCTACTTCAGCCGGGACAGGTGTTGATTCGAACAGACAACACAACTGTCATGTGGTACATCAACAAGCAGGGGGGAACCCATTCTTACCCTCTTTGCAGACAAGCAATGATATTGTGGGAGACTGCCCTGAGTTTGCACATCAATCTTCAAGCACGGTTTCTGCCAGGAGCACAGAACTCCCTAGCAGATGTATTGAGCAGACAAATTGTGGATCCCCACGAGTGGAAATTGGACCCTCAGGTATTTCATCAGTTAACCGTGGCTTGGGGAACTCCAGACATAGATCTGTTCGCTTCTCCACTGAATTTCCAACTGCCAAAATTTTGCACAAAGATGTTCCACCCAAAAGCTTGGAAAGTGGATGCTCTATCTTTCAGTTGGAACAACCTTCACGTCTATGCTTTCCCCCCTCTGCCTCTTCTTCCCAAGGTACTCTTGAAAGTCAGGCGGGACAAGCCTTGCATGATTCTAATAGCAGCAGATTGGCCACGTCAGCATTGGTATCCTCTGCTGAGGAGTTTAATTCAGGACCCCCCCTTGGCCTTTGCCACAGATTCCTCACTTATTATCCCAGTCAAACAACCATTTTCTCAATGTCAGGGTGCAGTCCCTGCATCTAACAGCCTGGCGTATTCTGTATTAGAGCCGGTGGGGCCTCAGCTTCCTCAACAGGTTTTAGATGTCATTTTGGAAGCCAGGCGGCCTAGTACTCGAAAAGTTTATGCTGATAAATGGAGGAGATTTTTTCTTTGGAGCACAGCAAAGGGTTTTGATGTTTCAGTACCTAATTTGAGTTTTGCACTACAGTATCTTACTGAATTACTGGACAAGGGTTTGTCATTTTCTTCTGTGAAGGTTCATGCTGCAGCCATTTCTGCTCACTATGATTGTGACCCTCCTTTATTTTCTCACCCTTTGTTTAAACAATTTCTTAGAGGGCAAAAATATAAGACCCCAATGTGAGCTCCTACTCCTTCCTGGGATCTCAATTTTGTGTTGGAGAAGCTTACTTTACCTCCTTTTGAACCTGCAGCTACGTCTGAGTTGAAGTTTTTGTCTTGGAAGACTGCTTTTTTGTTGGCCATTACTTCTGCTAGGAGGGTATCTGAATTTCAGGCACTCATGGCAGTGGAACCCTTTCTGATATTCCATAAGGATAGAGTTTCTTTGCGTACTAATCCTACTTTTATGCCTAAAGTGATTTCTAATGTGGCCTTGAACCAGTCTATTCATTTGCCTACTTTTTATGCTGATCCCCAAAATAAGGGGGAAAAAGTCTTGCATTCTTTGGACATCCACAGGCAGCTACGGTATTATTTGAGCAGAACTAAAGAGTTCAGGCAGACTCAACAGTTATTTATTTCCTTTGCTTTGGGTTCACAAGGGAAAGCTGTTTAAAAGCAAACTATTTCTAAGTGGATTGGTCACTGTATTGCTTTTTGTTATTCTCATCATGGGAAGAATGTTCCTGCTGGGATCAGACCTCATTCTACTAGGGCTACTGCCGCTTCTACTGCCTTTTTGAGGGGGGTAGCTACTAAGGATATTTTGGAGGCAGCTACTTGGAGTTCAGTACACACTTTTACTAAGCATTACCATCTCCCTCTTTATTCCAAGGCCAGGGCTGGGTTTGCCACTGCAGTATTACAGGGCATGTTAGCAGCTCCTAATGCTATTTAGTTTGCCAGCCTCCCTTTTCCTTTGCTTTGGGATTCTACCCACAGGTTATGACTGCAGCAATGTGAGACAAAGAACATAGTACAGTTTTGTACCTACCATAAATGTAGATGTTCGAGGATCCACATTGCTGCAGTCCTATTTTCCCTCCCTCCTTCCCCTCTATAGTTTGGGGTTGCTGTGATTCTTTTTGGGATACTCTTTATTTCCACACTGGAGGTTGTTGGGTGTTTACTATTTTGGCTCTGGCCTTTCCTTTTTGGGCCTTCTGACATCTGGGGCAAGAAAGACTGAGGATATGGTGTCGGTCATGCGCTTAAGTACTACTACGTACTGACATCAGCTCTGGGTGCCAATGACCGACGCCAGCCTAGCTCTTTGGTATTCGGGCCGACCGAGGACAGCGGACTACCCACAGGTTATGACTGCAGCAATGTGGATCCTCGAACATCTACATTTATGGTAGGTACAAAACTGTACTTTTCATGTCAAATGTCCAATCAGGGATGCAATGACAGTAACTCTCATCACTATCACCATGTACTGACTGCAATCCTCACACTATGTTTCTGCTTTTCAAAGATGTCTGCTCAGTGAGTAACACAAGAAACAAATGGTTCCACACATGACCAATCCACAGATGGCCCTAGAGATAGGGGTTCCCTCACAAATAGAACACTGTCTTGTTAGTTTTAAAACATGCAGAATAGCCATTACCACACACAACTTGTTAAACTGGCAGTAGTCTCAATGAAGCACAGCTACACTTACATGCTGTAGTCATGTCTGGCACATCACCCTCCTGTCTTTAGGCTATTTTCCACTGTGTATGTTTGAGGAATATCCAGATATCATCTGTGATGTTGTTTACCAAACACCAGATACAGGTACCACTCACAGCGACTGTCATGGGCAAACACCAACATGATCCTAGATTATGTACTGTTTCCATGTGATTAGCTATGGGAACATCATCACAGCTGTTCCACATGCAGTCAGCTAGAGGAGGACTGCAGTAGGTGCAGAGGCCATCACCTGATCATAACCATCACTTACAAAACACAAGCTGCTGCTGAGCAGGTGTACAACTCCATATCCACCAGAGTGTGTGTGGGAGGGACAGACAGAGGCAAAGTACATCAGAGAAGGGCCTTGAGACTAAAACCTAAGCATCGTCTGTCACACACCTACCAGTACAGGGGTTCAAATCCCTGACTTACTAGCCATTACTGCTACAAGTGCATGCAGTTACTCCATGTGCCACATAGCAGACATGTTGGTGTGCTGTAAGAACATATATGTGTGCTGGTGAGTGACATCTGCAACAGAGATATAGTAGGCATACATTAGGTGTAGCACACATGGCTGTCCACATGAACGGATGTCATTTTCAACACAACCACAGTCTCGAAGGGACTCACATTGCCACACTTTGCCAGTCTCACAAATACACTTCCTAACTACTTAGTTTGCCACACTGCAGTAATGCACAGGTACTACATGCACCACAGGGGATATCCTGAGATTCTACGGGCTAGGGCATGTAAATGTGTCTGCCATCAGTCGGTATGCCAATGGGAGTTATACTGGGTGTGACTGTGGTTGGGAGCATCATACCCCACATGCAGACACAAGGTACCAGTACTGACATGCATGTGTGCATTGCTTCATGGGTGTGTAGTGGTTGGCTGTGCAAGATGGCTGTACAAGGCTGGGTGAGGAGTAATCATTGGTATCACGCCACCCGGCAATGGTATATAGTGTGGTCCAGGGGTGTAGTATCTGCAATGTCCCACACAGATGGGTATTGTATGAACTGTCCTGTCATCCTGGTTACCATTGTGTATGGCCATTACTTTGCAATGCATGCCATGTTTGTGTTTGGTCCTTGACATGGACATTGCCTGGGATGTGCGGGTCCCACAGTAATGTACATGACATGTACAAGTGTACCTGGTTTGGCTGGCACATGTGTACACACTATCAGATATGCCAATACTGGCCTGATGTGGCAGGACCTGCTAATAGACAGCAGGTTGACCCTGCACCTGCATTGATAGAATGATACAGGTATTCCCTGGTGTCAGTGGCATTTGTCCATACACGGCATGTGTGCAAGGCATTGTATGGCCTTGTGTGGTGCCATGTTGCAGGCATCCAGTGGGGAACATAGTGAAGGCACATTGTCTGCAAGTATGTGCCTATTGTACTGCTGGACAGGGTGCCATGCCCTCTGCAGCCCACTGCAATCACACCATGCCTACTATCTGTCATCAATATGCAGGGTACTAGCAACATAGCTGGATATTCTAGGCAAGTGTGTTTGTGTATGACACATGGGTTTAGAACATATTCCAGGTAATAGTAGGGTTGCATACCTTGTTCACCAGGATTTTTGCCAGATGTAGGGGTATGGCTTGCCGACACAGTCCCTTGGCTGATTGACATCTGTACTCCTCATGAGGTGGACATTGTGACATATAATACGTACACCATATAGGAAATCCACAAAAAAACACTCCCCAACATGTCCAGTGGTTAGACACTCAGCCACCTCCACACAGGCTCTGACTGTCAAACACACACACACACACACCTGCCATGTCTTGGAATAGAACCCCTACCTAACTAGTTAAGGAGAGATAACTATCCCAGCCGAGTGTAGCCTCCCAGACATCTCAAATGCACAGGTGAAAGCTGCTCTCTCTAAAGCTAAAAACACAGCATCAATGGGACCGGATGGTGTCCCCGGCTGTGTGCTACACGAGCTAAATGAGGAATTAAACCCGCACATAAGGCAGCTGTTTAATCTCAGCCTTACCACAGGATACGTGCCCAAGGAGTGGCGTACGGCAACTGTGGTCCCACTCCACAAAGGCGGCGCCTCTACGGACCCTGTTAATTACCGCCCCATAAGCTTAACAAGTCTAGTCTGCAAAGCTATGGAGAGGATCATAATGGAGCTCATAAACAAAGATATAGGGCACTTGCAGACATTGGACCCGACCCAGTTTGGCTTCATCAAGGAAGATCATGCCTTTTGAACTTGGTCGACTTCTTGAAACAGTCACCAAGGCCATTGATGAGGAAAGGCAGTCCATACAGCCTACCTTGACCTTGCAAAGGCTTCGACACAATACCCCACTGGTATTGTAGAAAACTTACCAGCTTAAATGTAAACCCATATGTCACAAGATGGCTTGCAAACTGGCTTAAGCACAGAACCCACAGGGTTAGAGTTGCTGGCGCTATGTCAGACTCCAAGCCGGTCACAAGTGGTGTCCCACAGGGCCTCGGTCCTTGGCCCCCTATTGTTCGGCATCTACTTCTCAGAAGTACAGGCCAACATGGGAGGACTTTGGCAGACAAAGTTTGCAGGCGACTGCAAACTGGGCGCCATAGTGGAAAGTGCATCGGACACGGATATCCTTCAGAAGGGACTCACGGAAACAGATAGCTGGTGCCAGAGCCATGGCCTGAAGTTAAACGCCAAAATGTATAGTCATACCCTCGGGAAAAACAAGGTAACCCAAGCTACCATATAGGTGGCAATCCACTAAGCACAGAAGAGGTTATCAGGGACCTGGGGACCCAGGTTGACAGTGGCCTTTCTTTTGACACTCACGTTGCTAAAGTGGTTAGAAAGACCTTCTACATTGCCCACCTGATCATGAAGCGATTCACATCCAGATCTAGTGAGGTCATTGTTCCCCTGTACTCTTCACTTATCAGACCAATGATCGAGTACAATGCCCCATTCGGGATGTATCTCACCCGACATCTGCAGCAATTGGAGAGACCCCAAAAGTTCCTCACCAAAAGGATAAAGGGACTCCAAAATCTGTCATATGCTGCCAGATTGAAGAAACTCCAGCTCTATTCAGTCGCATACCGTCTGCAAAGAGGTGACATGTGCCTGACATACAAGGCCATGTCCAACCCGGAATTAATGGACATGCTCCACCTCAAAAAATCCAAATCCACCAAAACCACTAGAGCAAGCGACTTAAACCTTAGCACGGATATAAATAGGACGTGCTGGAGGGATAGATTTATCACTCAGAGACTCCCCATGCTGTGGAATAAAATCCCGGTCCATGTGAGGCAGAGCACCTCGCTGACTCTGTTCAAGAGAAATCTTGACCTGTGGATGGGAGATCGTAGGTTTACCCCGGGAATCATCTCTGTGTCACTGCTGGACAGAGGCACAACAAACTAATGGGCACAGTATTTTTTCATATAAGGGGTGGCGTAAGCCACAAAAATTTGGGCTAGGCTTATAAATGCCTTAGGGCAGATAGCCTAGTATAAACCTATGAACCTATGAACTATATGCATGCACTATGGAGATTACTGGGTTACAGCAGTCCCAGAAGTGTATTCAAGGTGGGTGACATCAGCAGGATGGCCAAAGAAGGGCATTTCAAGTGTACTGCGAGTTGTACATGTCTGTTAACTTCGTGTACCCGCTGCTTACTGTCACGAAAACACATTTACACTCACTTACAACTGCTTAAAAGTGTCTTATTCAGTTCTAATTGACAGTAT
Source organism: Protopterus annectens (assembly GCF_019279795.1). Classification (NCBI taxonomy): domain Eukaryota; kingdom Metazoa; phylum Chordata; order Ceratodontiformes; family Protopteridae; genus Protopterus; species Protopterus annectens. Next base: position 489,522,129 of record NC_056747.1, read on the forward strand.
CAACAAGGCTTGCAGGTCTTGAACCCTGAACCATGCACACTGAGGTCACTGGACTTACCACTAAGCCATCTGGGTTGTATACATGTTTCATGGATTTTATAATGCACATCTTACTACAGGTATTCCACAGTGCTGAAAACAAATGGGACAGTCACTTTGTGTACATATGTACAGTACCTTTCAATGTACTGTACTCTGTGAAACAACAGACAAGTCTACATCTGTACAACTGTGATAGCTACATATATATATATATATATATATATATATATATATATATATATATATATATATATACACAAACATGTCTGAACACCCTTTGTGACACAGAAGGGTTCCAAAGGGACTGTACACAAAACAGAGGCATCTCTTGTTTTATAACATTTAAATCTTGATCAGTTCAGAGAAGGGATGGTTGTTGTGTATGTGGAGTTTGGGGTGGGGAATAATGGCTAATGTAATCTACCCAGGGGATTGTGGAGTTTGGGTGGGGGAATGATGGGTATGGACTTGCACTCCGGCGACCACTTCTGTGTCACTGCTTGACAGTGGCACAGGAAAATAACATACCCAACTGTAGTCATTCTTGACTGTGTATTCTTTACCATTCCTAACTATGTAATACTTTGTAGACACCAGTTACCACAGATGGCTACCATTGTGTGCAGCATGTTAAAAGACATTACAATTGTGTACGCCTGGCTGCAGGGTAGTCACACATAAAACACGCACACACTTAACAGTATTGTGCATACACGTCTTGCCTATGTAAAGGTAACTAGTACAGTGGTATGCAGTTGGGGTATGTGCCACAGAACACATACAATTACACTTACTCTGATTACACTTCTGAGCTGGGTGTCAGCTGGGTCACATCACAGGACTGATTACTTCCAGTGGGGAGGGGGGGGAAGAGAGGTTTTGCAGTTGACAAGGATAAAAGCCAGTGCAAAAGGTGGTATCTCTTTGGAATGCAGCAAAATCTGCTGTCCTGACAGGATGCAGACACAAATACACACACACACAACCGCACTCAGCCATTTGCTGACACACACACTCGCACAGTTGCCAGTGGTGGGATCAGAACTCCAGCCTATCTACAGATCACTATTACATTACTACGCAGTTACGATATGCACCACAGAGATTACACATTCCAAGGCAGTCAGAATGCCCATCTAAGATTGAAGACAACAACAGGGATACTGACAGTCACGATGTTCATAGCTGTAAACCTGTGTGTTTAAAGTAGGTGTCCATTACAACCTGAATACACAATCAAGACACATCATTTGCAGGTAGTACATAGGTAGGCCTGAGAGGTATAGTTGTAGCACAACAGGAACCTGAGCTGGGGTATTCCCGTCTGTGGAAGGAAAACTATCACTATACAGAGTTATAGTGGTCATGCTCATACACATAGAATCACAGAACTTGTTTGGATGCATTGACTCCAATTACACAAGGTGACAGTGGGCATGCTCATGCACTTAGTAGCACAGGGCCATTTGGGATGCACTATGACTACAACTACACAAGGTTATACTGGGCATGCTCATACACTCAGTAACAAAGGGCTTGTTTGGATGCACTGACTCAAATTACACAAGGTGGCAGTGGGTACGCTCATACACTTAGTAGCACAGGGCTGTTTGGGATGCACACAGATTCTAAACACAGATGGCCACAGTGTGCATGCTCATACACTTGCATGTACAAAACATGTTGTAATGGACTCTTTTTCTAAACACGCAGGTTTACAGCTATGTACATCTTACCTGTCAGTATATATGCACATCATACTGGTTTACTACCAGATACCTGTATGTGGCCCGTAAATGATGTATCTGTGTCTATGCTTTGTGATACACATGCATGCATGTACATGATGTACTGACATATATATGTTAAGTATACACAATCATGCATGTGTGGACGTAACAGACAATAGGTTAACTGGGGCACACAGGCGGATGCTACCTACAGCATGTGTCACACACCTTGCTGCCCTGAAAGGTATACATTGATAGCAGGATGTGGACAGTGGAATTATACTTGGAACAGTGGCATGTGCAAGCATAATGTGTGATCCACATTGTGTAATGGTACTGAGGTGCAGGTGTCAAGATGACCTCTCCCGGCTGTGTTAGTAGTTGTCGTTATTAGTAGGACTGCTATACTAAGTGTATCTCACATTGGTTATATACACAATGTTTGCTGCTGTCCATCACCTTACATGTGGCATTTGCTACCAAGCACATTACTGCCACTCACAGTGATGTCATGGTACTAGTGGCAACTGCTAGACCAAAACAATGAGCCTATGTCCTGCTGTTATTATGAGGTTGTCCAGTGTCTGTCATTCCAGGCTGTCATGACTGAAAGACAAACCTTTGACACAGAGCACATGCATCTATGTTTCAAGTGAGTGTGGATAATACCTAGGTCACATTTAGCCATATAGTCGCATTCCAAGGCAAATGTCCTAGACACAGAAGTAACACCCTGACACTTACAAGACAATTGTATTGGATGCTTATACTAACCAGTGCTAGATGTGTGGCTTTTGTAATCCATTTGCTCAATGTAGAACCTACGATGGGGAATACTGACTTCTGTGCAGTGAGGAACACTTGGTTGAAGGCTCTTTAGTGCACAATTGCACTACCACCATATAACACAGATCCAGACATGTGGGCCATAACACTGGTATGGACCATTCCAGGTGGTGGTGTCCACATATTCATAAAGGCTACTCACATGTAAAGACCACTACTCTGACATAACTCATCACAGATTAGTCAGGTACAGGTGACAGTGGCAAACGCTGCATTCTAGGTTGTATCCTCATATACATCCACCACCTTGTCCCCAGACTACCAACACACATCCATATGTGGTATGACACAGTATGATAGACCACCAGATAACCTTCGATTGTTGGACTGTACCTAGGCCTACATCAACTGTGCAAAGTACCCATGTACAGACACAGCTGCATAATGTGTTATACAATGCAATAATACCACTGTTTACCAGCTCAGTTGTACACATATCAGGGTGCCTCGGATGTTGTCAGCATTAACACAGTCGACTGTTGCTGTACACCAGTAAACAACACCCTCATGGTTGGATATGACCTAATTGTACCTGCCCTGGATATGTACATCCCACACTCATACAACATAAATGACATAGCTTTCGTTATCCTTTCTACATACAGGTGGCTACAGTCATTACACACATGTACATGGCAGATACATAGCATGTTAGCAGTACATAAGGTTTGATATCTATGTTAACAGAGGTAATATTCCCTCTGTACTGGTCACCCATGACACCTATCATATCATGCAACAACCCATGTGGCATGTATGTTATTACACATGTCCACCTAATGCAATGCCTACAAACATACCCAAGGAACAGGATCATAGGACCTACACAAGGCCTGTATTGACAGACTCTGGGAAATCCAGCTCTGTTCTGTATGTTCCTGAGTAGTCACAGGTCATGACATGTACTGCCATGTGTGCCCACAGCTCCTACATATACCCCGTGTGAACAATTGCAAGCCATGCATGCTGTGTGCTGTCTGGACATTAGCTTTAGTACCACAATAACCAGTATGTGCTGGGGTGAGATGTTTACAAGCCACAGACCTTGCACATGCTTGAATGAGTGTATTGCCTAGCTCTAACAAAGCACATTGCTGGCACTCTTTCAGTAAACATGAGGTGTGCGGCAAATATGATGTGCTCACTGTTGACCATTACAGTGCCCTGGCTTTCACCAGGCGCTGTCAAGTAATAGTTTGTAGGAGCATGACATGGAATAATGTTGTGTGTGTCTTGCTGATATGTGCTGTTGTCATATATGTACACTTGGCTACTCGGTGAAGGTGGTTGTGTCCTACCAGTACATGAATACAAAATCCATTATGGTGTAATGCTCGGCTGTGTTTCACACATGGCGTGGGGAAGGTGTGGAATGTATCCTCTTGACCTGCTAGTCCACTTACTGATTTAGACCGCATATGTGTACATGTATTGATGTTTGTTTAGATTCCATGCGGGTGCAGTGTCTGATGTTTGAAGGTGACTGTTGTCTTAGTACATCATGCTGTTTTAATACAGCCTCAACATTGCCAACTGTATATGGTGATATGCTCAAAGTACAGTAAGTTGTACATGAGGTAAGGTATGGACAGATGTTTGGACATGACTACTAAGTGGTGGGGCTACTTTGCAGATAAATGATTACTGAGGACAGCTCACTGGTGTTACAACCATTCCTACAATAACCTGTGTAACCGCTAAGGTCTGTTTTTGTTAATTGAAGTGGAAGACAGACAATGTAGGATGCAGTAAGGGTGACAATGAAGGCAAACCTCTTGACCTGTAACAGTAATACTGCCCCTGTTCATATATTGTGCATATATCAGCACAGTTGGCAAAGGAAAGAGTCAGTATGCTTTTTTGCAAATGCAATAGTGCTGTACTTCTGTAATACCTATCATGAGATAGGCACGTGTTTGATTCACAGTACTGGCACGTGTGGGTGTGTATGTGTGTCCATATATGTGACGTATGGTTGGGAATACATCCCACATGTTTTTCACTCTCCTGAACACTGTTGACATCAGTACAGAGTAAAGTGTAGAAAGAAAGGCATAGGCAGGTGGTTGAACCTCACACGTCAAGTGTCTGTATGTGTATGACATAGGTGTATATCTTTGTGAATGCCAGTGCGTGTGTGTGTGTGTGTGTGTGTGTGTGTGTGTGTGTGTGTGTGTGTGTGTGTGTGTGTGTGTGTGTGTGTGTGTGTGTGTGTGTGTGTGGATGTCTGGTCTTTGGAGTAAGGCTGTATTTTACCATAGTGAAATGTTAATGCCCCTTCCCCCCATCCACTCAGTGCAATCTAGTATCCCTGTTGATATCATCAATCCTAGACGGGCATTGTAACTGCCCGTTAACATGTATACCCTGGGGTATGACTAGGTGTTACATAACCTACTGATGAACCCCCGTCCCCACATACACTCACTGCACTGTAGTATCCCTGTCGAGGTACTCTATCTTAGGCCATTCCGACTACCTGTACATGTGTAATCTCTGTGGCGTGTCTTGTAATTGCGTAGTACTATAATGATGATTTGCACATAGGCAGGGGTTCTCATCCGAACACTGGCAACTGTGTGTGTGTCAGAGTGTGTGTTACTGTGTCTGTGAATCCCTGAGTGTGTCTGTGTTTGCATCCTGTCATGGCAGCGTGTATTACTGCTTCCCATTGAGAAGCTACTATTTCCACTGGCCTTTACCCTTGTCATCCGCTATACCACTCTTTTACCTCCTCTCCACTCCAGGTAACTATACCTGTGATGTCACCCACTATGGATGTGACGGCTCTGAACACAGTAGCTTACTACAAAGTCATCATGCTCTTGGATCATTAGAATAGTAAACATAATTAAAACATGAGAGATAACTGTGATGTGGCAGCTACAAAGTGCATGCAGGTATTGTCATTCATACAGACCTGTGAGTAGTCAACATGTACATATGGGACATAGCCACAAACACTGACATCCCCCGGCACATGCAGCTACACCTGAAAGATGAAGGCAGAACATCAAGATGAACATGCTGTTAGTGTTACACATGATACATACTGTCAAACGTACAAAATGCATTCTAAAACTAATACATGGTATGTCTGCTGCCTGTCAACACTACCCAACAATATTAATATACAATTGTCTACCTAGTATGTTCACCCTGTAAATCAGACCATATGAGCATGTCTCTGCACCGACGGTGTGGATGACAGGGATTCAGCTCAGGCATCATCATATGCACAGGGTGATAATGTTTGCCAGAGGCCTAGGCTGCACCATTGGATGACATCATGTGTGTGTGTTAGGGCCTGTGATATCGCTGGGCGTGTGTGGATGTTATGAGTGTGTGTGTCGATGTGCCCTACATTTGTTTCTGGTGTGTGTGTATGCAGGCACACAGGTTTGGCATGTGGCTGGCCTACACAGGGGTATTATTGACATCTGCAGACTGTACAAGGCCGGTTTCACAATTCATGGTGTCCGGCCACGTGATCTGTGCCTGCCAGGAGTTGCACAGGCACTACCAAGCAGAGGTCCAGATTGGGTACTGTCTGACACATGTCCACTGGAATTGTGTCCCTGTTGGGACTGTCCAGGACCACGTGCATATGGACTGCTTGTGTCCTGGTGTGGACTGCACAGCACCAGCTGCACTGCTGCTACCACCACTATGGGAGCGGGCATGTGCAGTAGCATGCTCACGTAGACCTTCAACAGGTGATGTAGCTGGCCTACTTCCACGTGCCCAATGCCTCACTCCCACCAGATCTTCCAGCACAGACATTCCATGCTCGAGGATTGACATGCCATGGTCAAGGACTCCCACCATGTCATGCAATCATCTATCCAAAACATCTGCAAGATGATGGTGAGCATTTGCAATTGCCTGGATGTTGTCAGTTAATGAATGAGCAGCGCACCTCTGAAGCCTCAGACCTTCTCTGTTGTGCCATTCAGCATATGACTGTACCTCCATTACAGCCTGAAACATACATCTGGTGACTCCAGCTGATGTGCTTTGTCTCGCAGGGGTATGTTGGCCAGTGGTGGTCCTGCGAGCAGCACTGGGCACATGCCTGTGTGGGACATCACCAGTCAGTTGACTGGGATCATGGTGTGCAGGCACACCTTCCATAGTCTGCACACTTCCCTGTTCCATGCTACCACCTGCCAACTGTCCTTCCTCTATGGCCAGTGGTGATGTGTATGTGTAGGCAGGGGAACTGTGTGCAAGGATGAGGGGGATACAGGTGGAATGACAACCAATGGCACAGATTCAGCCCCTGACAACCCTGCCTGTGCCTCAATCATACTTTCATCATCACTGCTAGAGTCTGTGGGGACACTAACATCAGATGGACTGCAGGAGGCAACACACCTACATCAACACCTGTGAGGGGAAGACAAGAAATGTACATTACAAGTTATACCACACAGACACATGCTATGGCACTCGGCGGTATGCGACATGCAGGTGATATGGCAGATGAAATTCAGCTTAGGCAATTATAGTGGTAGTTATTATACATCCCTGAGTTGCATGCATGTGTTATAGCAGACGGCATGCACCTTACACAATTATAGTGGTGGTTAGCATACATAACTGTATTGCACCATTTGTGTTTGTAGCTTATGTCCCATACCTGCAACACAATGCATGCAGTATGCACCGTTGCACCACACTGCCATGATGTGTGCAACATACACCACATGTTAACAGACCATTGCTGACCTTTGTACATCTGCCACTGATGCCATGTGTAGGCCACTGCCCCTATGTGTGAGGATAGAAGGGTATATCGACTGAATACTGTTTGCCTGAGCCCTACCTTGCATATCTCCCCCAAAGCAGTGCAGGTCTGTTCAACGTTATTCCACCTACCCCTGAGCTGAGTCTACAGACATTGTGCATGTGGCTGTACACACATTTGACATGGCTGTCCTTACTTTGCAATGGTGCCACAGACCAGCACAGGTTTACAGTACACCGGCCTGATGTGTGGCGTATGAACTTGCCAATCACATGTAGTATGACATTTGTTCTGCTGACGTGTTGAATGACATGCATACATGTGTAACACAATGGTGTCCTTTCCAATCTACAGTACAGTAATGGTGTCCCAACGCAGGGACATTTTATACTAACATGGGCCTTCAGCTGACGCAGTGTCGTCTGTCCACCCTACAAATATGCAGTGGCAGTACTGCACATTGAGCTGATGTGCATAGCCATTGCAGGGCATCATGTGGCTTCACTATTGTTATACAGTGTGAGTTAGTGACACAGTTCATAGCCATGACTGTGTTCACATACAATATGTATCTAACCTGGAATGTGACCCACGTCACTGAGGTATATACACACTAAACCCTAATGTGGAATGTGTGACACAGGTCACAGAAGGGTATATAGATGACACCCCTGCACATCTGCAACCATATTACTGATGCTTGGCAACGATGCCCACACATAGCTAACTTAGCAGTACTCTATGTCCCACATGCCATCTGTGTACCTCACACACATGTGGAGCAGGCATGACAGTAATGTCTGACACCAGCAAGGTGAATGTACTGTATCTGTGGCCTGATGTGGTTGTAAGTGTATGTTGTGCAACATATGTATGTATTTGGATACTGTATAGGTGAATGCTTTCATGTCGTGACACACTCAAGATGTTCAAGACGTGTTATATGGTTTCATGTTATGCCTATACAAGCTGTGCACAGGCCTGTATGATGTTTAGTGTTTCACATCTGCAATATCACCATTACACAAAGGCCATAGTTGTATTGTGTCAAGCCAATGTACAACAGGGTGTACACACATGTACATCACTTCTACTGTTTGTGTTGCTTCATGTCTCTGGCTATCCTCCATGGCCATATGTACACATGTTCTGTCCAGTGGTTGTGATGGCCATCTATTTCATATGTCAGTGTTATCCCTTATGACATACACCCATAGATGTCATATGCTCCACTGAGGACAAGATTATGCAGACAAAGGGTGGTATGTATGGGATGTGAGACATCATGTTTTGCAGGATAGTTGAGCAGTGTTGCAGTCAGCCCACTACATGTCATGGACACGTCAGATAGCACATGACATTGTGACATTCATAGCAAGGGTATAATCCACAAGGGTTTATCCTGTGGGCCATTCATACTCCAGCTCCAACACATTTAGAGTGTGTGCACACATATGCTCTCTGTACAGTACTGTTTGTATTCCCAACATGTGTAATGCTGATATGTAGTACTGGTCCCTACAGTGAAACACATCTCCACTATTGTATTCACAGTTGTCCACACATCTGGCAATGACAGTTTGGAAGGTTTAGTGTAGGTATTTTATGTATTCTTTAGTTTTCACATGGGTGACCAGTGTGATGCATTGCAGGTCTGACCAGTATCTATTAACAGGACCACCATACATTATGTGTACATGTGTTATGGCAGGTAGCATGCAATTAATATGATCTGTGCATTATCAAGCCTGGTAAATAATAACAATCTCACCTGACACAGGCTGCTGTCACTGCAAAACTCCAGAGGTACCTTAACAGGAGTGTCACAACAGTAAGATCATTATACACATTTGTGTGATACCTACAGGGTGTAATGTCCATGTTAGCACATAAACCAGTACAATACACTATACTATGGAGTATGCACATCTGTGCATACATAGAGTAGCAGACTATAGTATGTGGCATGTGTGCATACATGTCTTGCATATGTTACATTACATATTGTACAGTAACACATGTAACTATGTGAAATATAGTTGTGTTATATGTGCAGTACTGACTTACCAGGCAACTCCAGGCTTGGTGGTTGAGAGACACAAACCTCCACAATACCAGCTAAAGCATGTGGATAAAGGTCTGCAGGTGTCCTCAGGTTGGCCTGTAGTCCTCTGTACGTGTGAGTGGGGGCTGGGTGAGTGACCCCCCCACCTGTTGCACCTTGTTCCCAGGCGATTGCATTAGCACGCTGTTTCGCCCATCTTACGAGGTTGGTACAGTGTCAGCGCACCTGATGATAGGTGTGATTGTGACCACCAACATCATTTACCCTCCTGCAGAGTTCCTCCCAAAGGGCATCCCGCGCATCCTGTATGGCTGAAGAGTGTTAAATGGTTGTTGAGGAGGTATGGGATGAGGACCTCATCCTCCAAGCAGGTGTATGCTGGTAGCCTGCTACACGGCATACCTGGAAGACATAATGATGGAAACAGGTCACAGTAACTTAGAGAAGTACAGAAGTACAGCTGAACATACATGTGTATCACATTTATTAAGATTACAAATAAGACTTTGCAAATCTACATGACACTAACACCACTGACATGTTTAAGTCACACACATTTGACACTTACTGGTGATGTGATGTTATCACCATATATGTGTGTGTCATGTGATGACATTGCTTATATTCCATGTGGATGTTGTCTTGACGTGGGCATGTCTGTTTGCCTGTACTGGTGTCTTTACCTATCAGCACATGCCTGGATGTGTTCACATTAATGCAGTCGACCTTAATGCTGTGTATATGTCACATATATAGTCATACATAGCCTTTAGGGATGTGACCTGTGTCCCTGCAGACGTGTTCACAGAATGTTTTACATGTATGTGTTTTGCCATATACATCTACATGGCACTGTACAGCTGTGTAGCATCCTGCCATGTATTGCCTGTGTTGCACATGTGAAACACCTGGGACAATAGCTAGCCTGATGGTATTTGCAGGGTTGGATATCAACTATAGCATGTATGATCATAGTGAACTAGTAGGCTATATGCCCTGGGCCATTTATGAGACTAGGCAGACAGGTTACCTAGCTGTAGACAACAGACAGGTAAGTTTCAGTGGCCAGTTCAAGCAGTGCCACAGAACTGATCCACAGGGTTACTGATATATTTGGCATGCGGTCATCACACCATGTCAGAGAGAATGGCGATGTGCAGCTTCGCTGGACAGGGATGCGTAGTATGGCAAGAGTATGTTAAGGGTATGTGACAGAGATCTGTCAGGCATGTTGTGATCCTTGTACTAGAAAGGTGGATGTCCATGAAGTATGTGTTTATTTGGGATCAGGATGTGTTAAGTGTAGCATGTCCAACATCTCTGGGTTGGACATAGCTTTATTCAGGGTAGGCTGCATGCTGCATAGTGGAGCTAGGGATTGGGAAGGGCAGTGTAGGCCATCTACACATGGGCAATAACCCTTAAAGGAAATATGTGATCTATTATGGGTCACATGAGTGTTGAGCATGGCTGAACAATTATCTCTATATTCATGGATGGCACCCTGTCATGATTAGGGGTGCCACATACAACTACCTGATTGGTGTGGTGAAGTAGCTATCAAAGGAAAGACTACTGTCCAGCTGCATCCCATCCACACACAGTTGCCATTATGTTGACCACTGCCTAGGTGGTAGTTTATGGGTACAGGGTAATTAACATAGGGGAAGACAATGCAATACTTAGCTGTCAGATTGTGGCCATACACACCACACATCTGACACACAAAGGCCCTTCTGTATGCTGAATGGAGCACACATTGAGTCAACTATTGCTCCTAGTTTATAGTCATTTGCAAACATCAGTAGGCAGATGCCTTCCATGTTAGTCTGTGTGGTATAGATAACTAAGAGGGGGAGTACCAGGAATGAACCCTGTATTATTGTGGCTGGCATTGGTTTGATGTGCGTGTATTAGTCAGACACCTTCTGTAGTGTTGGTTCTGTCAGCAGTCCAGTTGACAATCCCTCCTGTGACATATGGATATACACCTAGTTTATTTAGTGTAGCTGGAACACAGTATGGGTGATGGTGTCCTAAGACCTGGCAAGGTCATGATATGCTGTGTGAATCAACCTTACTGTCATCTACATCTGTACTGAGTACATCAAATATGGTGATCACGGTTCATGGCCTTACAGACCAGACTCAGCAGGGTAGTAGTACACTATTTCCCATTATCAACGGTGTCTCCCCTTTGTGGGGTGTGATAACTGTTGCTATCAAAGGAATACACAGCCAGACATAGAGCTATGATTGAACATGATGATATGTGTGTGGAGAGCTGATTGTTCTTACATTTGTGTAGGATACACCCTGGGATGTTGACAGGTCCCATGAAAGCTGTATGTATGGCTTTAGAGAGTGCAGTTTGCAGCTGCATAGTTGTTAGTACAGGGGGTCTGTAGTGTACATGGATATATAACTATGTGTACCTTTTGGGGGGGTGGGAGTGGGTTTAGGTTCTCCAAGACCCTATCTGGATGAACAGGTGCTATTTCTGTAGGTGCAGTTCTTCCCATGCCATAGTGCTAACGGCAGGTCTTCTCATTGCCATTAAGATTAATGACACAGCTATAGAATGCTCTGTGGTTGGCCTCATGATATGTGGCTTATTAGTTTCACAGTAGCTTTGTGTGGTTTTATATGGTGTATCTGCATCTTACTGAGGCTGACCAGGGATCACCTACACTCATGTGTGTTCACTCTTGCAACTGTTACTACCTTCTCTGGTACAGTTTAAAGCATAGTACCAGCAGTTTGCCTTCTTGTTTGTGTTTGGTTGAATCTTGGGTCTGTTTCAATGGCACAATCACTGCACGTATGTGACTGCTTAAGGTTCATTTGTATAGGATTCAGCATTTGCACATGCATTGTCCATCTGCATGGGTGCTGTGACAGTCACCACTTTGTTCTTGGGAAACATAACATTGGCATTGGAGACTGACTATGTGTAGCATACTGTTAGACCTGTTTGTGTGACTATTGTGATCCAGATCATTGGGGTTGATGGACTCCAACATACATTGAGTGCAGGTGTTGGTACATGAGGAGTCTTCCCAGTTCATAATGGAATAGTTGAGAGTAGCCGTTATTATGACTTTTTTTGTCTAAAACCTAATCTTCCTCATTACAGCACATTATGACATTTGGGAAATCCACAGCATGGTGGGTGATCTGTCGCAAGGTGCAATTTGAATTCAACTTTGGCACAAAGGTAGTTGCTCAGCATAATGCATCTGACGTTATGCAAGTGCAACTAGCATGGGGGTACATATCCTTCAGGAATATGGACACACCTGCGGCCCTTGTGTTCCAATAAAGGATAATGGGCAAGAGGTGAGGTATGTGTTATAACATGGTCATGCAGGTGTGCTCTCTGGAGCATTGAAACATGTCTCAGCCACTGCACAGATATGTTGTCCATGTTGGGGATTGACATGTGTGTCCATGTAGTGTTTCAGACATGTATCATTGTGTAGCAAGACCTGCAGTTTATTCCTTGGCTGTCCCTGTAACAGCAGTGGACCTTCACTTGAACTGTGCATGATGAAAGCACTAAAGGGGAAGCATGAGCCCTAGGCAGTATCCAGATTCCCAGGGGTGACAGGTGCAGGCCCTGTCTGGCAAAGCATCATGGTCTGTCATCCATGTTATCCCAGGCAGACAGATACTGGATACCCTTTGACTTGCACCACTACATTAGACAATTGTGGAATGCAATCCTTGTGTCCCTGTACTGCAGTATCATTCTGGCCAATGACAGAATGCTACACAGGCCTTGAGACATGCCTGCATAGACTACATGACCTGACAATTCCTACATGTGTTTCCATGCAGTCCAGGCTACTGCATCACAGGTCCTGCACAACAACATAGACTATGCCAGAGCCATGTGTATAGTTCACAAGGTGGTCTGAGTGTATGGGTATATGGCTAATCATGGCAGACAGGCAGCTGACAGTATGTATGCCCTCGTATAGGTTGGTGTGTAACATAGTGCTAGAGTTTGCATTTACAAATGAGTACTGCTGGGTATGTTTCTGGCCTCGTGTTCTGAGGTGTGGCACAATTATGCAAACTGTCATACATTTTGTGTATTTCATTGTCTGTCTCTTCCAGCTTGGGAGGTCACTTGTTTGGCCAGATACTTAGAAGAGTTTGTGAATGTGTGCGATTTCTGGTAGTGTGTGTGGGTGTCCTTACTTTGTTCTGGTAAGGGTATGTGCTGGTTGTGATGATGAGATGCATGTGTTAACCTACACCCCATGACTGTCCAGACATGGCTGTAGACTGGACTGCCTTCCAGCTTACCCCTGTAGCTGCATCTCAGACAATATGTGGAGTGTGGTGTTAGATGGGTTTGGCAGTGTACATGGCATAGAGCTTACATTCTCCCAGGATGGCCACATACACAAAGCTGATATTATTTAACACCAGTAGCGGACTAGTGGACATGCCTGTATGAGCATTCAGTACTACAAGTGCCAAGTACTGTATTTAGTTTACTTATTGCTTATGAAGATGTTTTAGACTGTGATGCTCACATGTAAATATTTGTGTTATAGACGTGACAACACTGGCTATTACAGAAGCATTGTAACTACCTTTAGCAGCAATCCTCCTCTGAGGAGCACATCACATCCTGATAGTTGATTAGAGATGATACAAGTGTCTACAGGTTTGTTCCCTTCTCTGGGTATATACTCACATATCCACCAGGACCGTGAGCTCTGTTGGGCACAGACACCCATTCCCCAAACAGAGTCATGTATCAATAGACTCTGATGCCACTATCAACATGATCAGGATATAATCAGATAGTGTAAGCCATCACCTATGAAGTGGCTATTACACATGGGTAGCAGTCTCCTACATGTTACACTCCTACTGCAGATGTTACACTGGAGTTAAGGATGATATGCAATCTGTTTCATTACCAGTACTGTGCACTACCTTACATATACAGTATGTGCAAGCGGCTGTTAGGTTGGCAATGAGAGGTTAGGCTACACAAACCTGGTAGTTCAACCAATATGTCGCTACTCTCAATATCCACTGTATGTAGGTGTGCACATAGCCATTTGGCCCAGCCCTGTAACAAGGGTCACTACACATTTGCATAACCTGTACACATGCACAGCTGTTATTGCTTGCAAACGAAATTAGAGAGGTGGATATTTACATGTGTTATGTGCATGAATAGTTACCTAGCTCTTCCAATTATCTTTGCTATCATGCTGCTAAACTGTCAGATGAATACAAGTAATATATATCCTGTTATTGAGTATTGTAATTGCCAATAGACATAACTACTGTTTGCATAACAAAAATGCTATGTAGAATGGAATACAGATCTGCCTAAAATACTGTACATTACACGGTTATTGGCACAATATCCCATAATGCAAACCATATTTGCACAGTAACTTTGACATGTTCATCTTACTTATACACCCATACATATGTTGACTGTTACAATATATCGACATATACTATCCCCTGTTATAGCACATACTTGTTGGACCAATCCTGACACTGACAGTGGCTGGAAGTGAATTGGTGAGTTCCAAGCCCATATCATCCCTTGTGGTGTATGAGAAGTTTGCCTTGTGACCTACAGCAGTACACACACAGAATATTAGAAGCACTACTACTGCTCAACAATACATCGCTGCAGCTATTTCCACTATATGCATTGATGACACTGTAATTCTTACAGAACAGGTACTACATACACAGATATACTACATGTTATACATACCTTCTTAGTAATTGGAGGTGTTACTGACTAGTATAATACTTGTTTTTGGTTTGTCTTTCAGTATTTTGTATTGTCCTACAAGTAGATACAGATGGTTTGAATGTGTGACAAGGCAACCTTTTACAGTTACAGATCAGTAACGTGCTATCCTGATAACCAATTGGTGTTCCTAAGTAGCTAATTACATGCACATCAGCTGCGCTGCTACTGGCTTAGCCAATACCATGGCAACAGTGGAGTATAATTGAGTACTCCACTTGGGCATTGTCCCTTTGCCTTACTTGTGAGGAATACAGCCTGGAAGTGTTGTTTGAAATCTATTGCAACAGCTGTATGGAGACTAACAGTAATATATTGTGCGGAATGTCTAGAGGAGGAGTGTCCAACCCGCGGCCCGCGGGCCGCATGCGGCCCTCAGAGCTCTTCCATGCGGCCCGCGACCCTTAAATTTAAATTTAATTTTAATTTAACTTTTTTTCCGTGTGTTCACACGTCCGCGTACTTTTGCTGTTCTGCGCATGCATAACTTTCTTTTTTCACGCTTTTTTCATACCAGCGTCTTTCCGCTGGTATGCATGTAAAACACAGTTCGGTCATTTTTAAAGCTGAAGGAAGGCGCGAGATCATGGAGAGAGGATTTATTTTATTTGAGTACACCGACTACACTACACTACAACATAGCAAAAGGTAAGGTAAGTAAAGCTAAGTATTTTTGACACTGTGAATGCTCCTAAACTAGAGATTATATATGGTCAGTTGAAAACATTCTTCTCATATTTAAATTTTCTTTTACTGTAAACTCAATTATTTATATACATTGAACAATTTTCATTTTGTAGTGGGCCACATGTAGCCATGTACCCTTGTTTCATTTTTAAAGTTAATTGTCGGTTAAACATGATTTTTTTGTTTTTCTTTGTTAGACTGACTATACATACAAAGCATCAATGGTATAAAAATGGTATTTTTTGGGTTTTTTTATAATGAATATGATGGTGCTTTTAGGATAAATGTATTTATTTACCTATTTATGTTATCTGACGTGAATATAGTGAGCATTACTGTTGTACCCGAAAGTACCCAAGAGTTCTACTGTGATGATGCTAGTAGAAAGGTGATAAACTATTTTGAATTGCAGCTTAGATGTGTGTTTTATCATACCCTTATACCTCCTTCTGCTGTTAGCATGTATGTATATGTATATATGGAATAGTTGAGGTCTGATGTGTAATCAATGAAATATCTTGTACTGTAATTTTAGGGATAAACAGGACAAATGGCAAAGCCATAAACCAGTTCCCTAATCCTGTTTTGCCAGATATTTTCTCAAACCAAAACCCCATGCATACTATATTTTCCTATTTTTTTTGTCTGAATTATTGTTTCCCATACTGTTTTGAATGTTATAATGAGCTGTATTGATTGAATAAGTTATCTGCTGAATAGGGATTTAGATATTTTCCAAAAGATTTTATGAAAGGAGTGTCTCTTAGGTGGTTTTGTGCTCTGGTGCTAAGGTAACTTTAAGTAATGTCAATTATTTGTTTGATTTAAAGAATTTTAATTACTTTTAAGTAATACCAGCTATTTATGATGTATTTCAGTAGTGTAGCAAGGGTTATGGTAAGGTATGTTAGTTTTCTAGTTTAATTATGGTTTTAGTTAGTCAGAATTAGATCCATTTTCTGTCTGTTGCATTTTTTCGCTCTACTCCCTCCTCCATTCATGTTGACACAACTCATGTCACTCCACTCAGTCATTCAACTTAGGGTCAGGGTTATACTGGTGACACCATCTATTAAGGTGACTAGGTTTTTCACTTAATGTGCCTATGTTCTCCAGCATGCATGCCTATAGTTGCCCAAGATGCAGGCATGAAACAGCTTGATGCACAAGGCATCACCACCTTTTCAGGTGGTCTTGCTCTCCTCAGCAATTAGTGTCTCTGCATGTTCTTGAGTCTCCACTGGAAACTCAGACATGGAGTGCTTACCTTGGGAATGTAAGCACAACCCACCCCATGCGAGAGGTAAACAGAAAGTGCCTTACCATCCTTTAGCCTCCTCTACCAACTCCTCCATTGGTTAAGGTTGCTAACTAAACCAAAGTCATCTGGATTAGCTGGGCTTCATCCATCTAAGTCACAGAGTTGGCTTTGGTTGCATTTTAACCCATTTTACTATGTTAGGTAATTTTTCATAAACTAAGGTCAGAGTTAATCTCTACATTTGTTTTAGGTGGGGTAGCATTTTTTTGGTGACGGTACTGTTTAATTTTAGTACATGCATTTTTACCAGTGTAACGAATGAGGGTTAATTACAATGATGGTGATATTGTGTGTTTTTTATTTTAAGCTTATTTGTTGTTATGATCTGTCTGAATTTGCTTATGAAGTGCATGATTTTTATGACCATATGGCTTGCAATGAGGGATGAAGTCCACATTTTACTGCATTTTTATTAACATTTTGATTAAAATAAGTGTACATGTGGGTTTCAGATCTCTTTAAGTGGGTTGGGATCTTCTCTGTGTGTAGTTTGGGACCAGTTTGTAGTGAGTAGTGTAAGTATCTTGGGTTTGGGCAGGTTTAGTGGAAGTGAAGATGTGCCAATGGTGGTAATGGATGTTTGATGCTGTGGGAAGTAAACAATAAAATAATCTACCACTGGGCAGGACAACTTTTTTATCACATCCTTTTATCTAGGTCCACTGCTGGGATAAACATAGCATATGTGGATCTCCTGTATTAAAATATGTTTATTGTAAAGCTAAAAAGTGCACTTATATAAGTACGCACACTATAATTGTGAATGTTCAAATGTAGGGATCACTACTGCATTATTATTTATCACACCTGGGAATTTGTCAAAGGTAGCTACCCATTCATTTGGCTTAACATTCAGAGACTTAGATGTTTCCAACTCATGGAAGCTAACAATACATCTACAGTGCCTGTATGTCTTCTCCCACATTAAGAATATCAGTGGGATGCTCAGCAAAAGAAACAACAGCCCATGCTATCTTCATTTCTCTTTTGTGTGAAAAAAAACATCCTGAACAAGTGTGTTTATCTATCTCAGCCAAGGATAGTGACCCATAGATGCTAAGGTGTGTAATCCTGCCCAAACTGCTTTTGGCAAATATGGATGAGATAAGGAAGGTACTACTGCACCTGCTAATTATTTTACAAATAAACTAAGATGTTAGATTTAACTGTTTTTTTAAATAATTAGAATGAGATATTGAATTTTAGGGCAAATATTATGCATTTATTAATTTATTTATTGTTCAAATTCACCTACAAAACAGCCACATTAGTCCGCATAAACCTGGATGGACTCTCTTGCTGGTTTTTTTTTTTTTTTTTGCTCTTCAGTTAATGTGAGACCTTTTTTTTTTTTTTTTTTTTTTTTTTTTTTTTGGTCCTCACTTGCCATTTGCCCCCAGACCATTTCTGTTGACTCAATGTGGCCCTTGCAAGTGAAAAGGTTGGACACCCCTGGTCTAGAGGATTTGGTCTAAATGTGAGTACTGCTGTTATATTTCTGAACATTGCTACTTGTGCAGGGTTTGTCTGTACCTAATACTTCTGCATATGTTTCAGTCTGGCCAGGATGTTTGACCAGCTCAAGGCTGCATAGCTTTGCATATAATGTTAGGGGGTTTACAGTGTGCTTACCAGACATATTTAGTTTGGTGTTAATGTGTATCATACTGTGCTGATAATCGGTACTCTGTAATACTTCCTGGTGTACAAACCTTTCAGCCTTCTGAAACAGGATTAGTTCATACAAACCCTGTAACATCTGCAGCTGTTCAATTGTATAACAGCAACTATTTCACATAGGACCATGTTGTACAGTAGTTGAATAATTGGTTATGGTATGACAGTATGTATTGATGTAATTATTTTGGTTGTGGGGTAGATGTTGGGTGTACATAGCACATGCAGGTGTGTAGGAACCCCTTTTATACAACTTCTATATCTGCGTGGGTGTTCTTTTCCTATGTGAACACCTATCCCTTAGTGGATTAATAATATGGTAATTGCAGGCTGATTCATTAAGGCACTGTTAAATGCTTCCTGTATAGCATGAGGTACTGTTAGTCCTTGAATCCTTTTGGCAATACATCGGAATGTAATTGTTTTGCTAAATGAAAGCTGTGTATTTCTGTCATGGATATTTGCAGTCATTGCAGTTGTGTTGGTGACTGTGTCCATAATATATATATATATATATATATATATATATATATATATATATATATATATAAGCATACACCTTTCATTGGGTACATGGCGGGTTGTCCTATTTCAACACATTTCTCCCTTTTGTGTTTTAACCTGTCTGCATACACAACTGGGATAGATGCATCTCAGATAGCTTAGTGGTAGGTTACTCTGAGGATGGAATACATGGTTGTGGGTACTTATCCCGGAAGGTGTTATTATTTTACCTCTCAGAGTAGGAACTTGTAGGGAAAGTGGGAATAACGCACATTTAAGTGGTTGTAAGCTGTTTGCCTGTGGTCTGCGTGACATTAAAGATAAAACCTGTGAAGCGCTTCTCCGTTTATCGTGTTTAAGCACCGCTTACCGTCACTCAAACCTGTGGAAACCCGCCCTTATTCTGGCCCTCAAAATAACTTAACAGCCCTTGCAGGTCTTGAACCCGGCACCATGAACACCACAGTCACTGACTTTACCACTAAGGCATCTGAGATATGTACAAATGTTATGGTGTTTAGAATATGCCTTTTACTACAGCCATTCCCCACTACTGAAAACAAATGTTACAGTCAGTTGGTGTACATATGTCTGATGCATGTTAATGTTCCTATGTTTGTAAAATTAGGTGTTGCAATGTGACATGACAGAGTGTATTATGAATGAGAAAGGTTCTTCTTTTGTGTCCTTTTTATATTGTCCCCATACTCCATGTATACTCCTCCAGTTCACTTATTGAACATCCGACCCAGGCTCTCCTTGATGCATGATTTCATTAACCATCATTCCTCCCCCACCCCAATCTTCAGATACACAACAACCATCCCCTTCTATGGTGAATTAGGTTAATATTAATAATTATAATACCAAAGCTGCATGTGTTTTGTGTGCACTTCAATTCCTTTGGAGTACTTCTGTGTCACGAAGTGTGTTCATAGATGTTTATGGCTATTGATACAACTGTTTTATATATATATATATATATATATATATATATATATATATATATATATAATATATTTATGTGCAGACATCACTGACATGCATATATATATATATATATATATATATATATATATATATATATATATATATATACATCATTAATTTGTAACAGTAATACATATATGGACTTGAATGTGTTGGTTCACAAACTACAGTACATTACAATGTACTGTACATATGTACACAATGTGACTGTCCCATTTGTGATCATTACAGTGGAATGCATATGGTATTAGTTGTAGTTTAAAGACCGTATACACCTCAGATGGCTTAGTGGTAAGTCCCATGACTATAGTGTGCATGGTCCAGGGTTCAACACCTGCGATGCTTTAAAAATGTTTTTTACTCCAGAATAAGGCTCATTTAAGCAGTTGTAAGCATATTTAAAAGTGTCTGTGTGACATTATAGCAGCAGTTAAACACAGTTAAACTTTGTAACGTATAACCTGTGCTCACAAACACGGCCACATCCGCTAACTCCTCAGGATATATACATTTCAGTGAAGTAACATCTCACTGTGTGCTTACATAACATTACATTTTCTGTTGACTTTACTCTCCAGCACACATGGGTTTATATGGGTGTTTCAAATGTTTATTATACAGACGATTACTACCTATATATGCAAGCTGTGGTTAAGGTATACTTTTTAACATGATGAACATCCCTGACTTTATTGGGATTGGGACCACAAATGCACAGATACTATGCAGATGCTGTAATCATTACACTATTGACATTAACGTTGCTTCCACCTATTTCCTATTTAGATGATTTCTATGTGTAAGCTAGGCTAAGCAAAGGGTGGAGGCCCCCAAACCCACTGAGCTTCACTTACTCTTGAAATAACATATAACAAATGTAATGTGAGACAATACATTACATTCCTAACTACATTAGGCATAGCCCCTCATTGACACGCTTCAAGGGAAAACTTGTGTGAATGTGTAACAATATACACCCCCTGGGATCATGTGTCCCAGAACCATACAGCCAGGGGGTGGGTGAGCCTGTCCAGTTTGATAGCTGCAAGACTTGTTGGGGAAATTGTATGGTGTTGAATTGTCACATTAACATGCCCCCTTTAGATCACTAAGTGCCCCTATCACCCTCCACCACCCCAGTCTTCAACAGCTTCCGGCAACTCTGCCTGGAATTGCTTCATTGGCTATGCTTGACAGAGGCTCAGTTACTTCATCAGTGGTGTGCAGAAAGCCAACACACTGTAGCTATGCTTCTAATTGCCCTTGGGCAGATAGGTAGTAGGCTATCTGTGAACCTCTGAAGTGCAGGCCATCACAGCCATAATATGTGAATAAACAGACTTTCAGATCACAGTATACAGTGAGAAATCACCTTGTAGGGACAGTTAAGTACAGCAAGATCATGCAGAACACTGCTACTTAGTCACTCCAAAAGCCTATCTTGGAAGCTAGAAGACTTGTACAAGTTGAAGGCTTTCTATTGCTTTACCAGTAGGTTACCTACAGGAGAGATGAGAAACAAGCACAGATGGGAAACATGTATGCAACAAAACCATACCGGCTTGTGTCAGCCTTATGCTTTGGAATACTGGCCAATGCTATTGGCGCCCCCATGGTGCCTTTATTAGGAGAGTCTCAAAGGTGAATACCAGCTCCGTAAACAGCAGAATCAATGAGGGTTATGCTGCTCAACACCAGGAGTTGTGATCGCAACATCTGTGCAGTAACTGAGACCTGTCTTAAGCCTCCTGAGAGCACACCAGCACTTCCAGACTACAATGCATACCACACATTTCAGCCACAGAACATGGACTGACACAGACATGGAGGGGGTGTATCCATATTCATCATGGATACCTACACCTCCGGGTTAGTGGGGCAGCATGATACCTCTGAGATCTTTCATGTGCAGCTAACATCAGCCACAACTGCAATGTAAACTGTGGCCTGCTACAGATCACCCTCCATGACCCAGGACCACCACTCCACCTACCCGGAGACAGTGGAGAACATGACAGTCCTAACACACACCCTGGCATTGTTCAATGTCAACTACTCTACCATTAACTGGGAAACTTACTCAAGTACTCAATTCCAGGCCCAACGCTTCCTGGAATTTATCACCTCATATGCCCTGTATCAGGTGTTAGCCTCCCTAACGAGGGGTGGAAAAATACTAGAAGTGGTCATCACCAACATGGGCAACAGGTGCACCACAGCTGAGGTTAATCGATCACTGGTTAGATCTGACCATGAACTATTCACTGTTTCCACACCCAAGCATCTCCCCCACCCATGGAAACCACAGTGTATACCTTTCCAACAGCTAAATTTACACTACTAGTAATGGGTTGGGGGTTTCGCAGCCCCCAAGCTAAGGGGAAACGCTGCTCAAGATACAGACATATTTACAAATGCAATCTATAAGCATCTACATGGATGTATTGATCGTGCCATCACTGGTAAACCAAGACTTGCTCCTCTTAGACAAGGGCACCAGTCTGGTGGACCTCTGCAATAAACAGGCTATACTACAGAAGTAGGACAGTGTTCCAGACAAACAGCAAATCCCATGAAGGGCAGACATCTGTGACCACTATTAGTATGATTCGTAGGTCCCTCATGACATCATCTAAGGTGAACATCAGCAGGAAAATACACAATGATTTGAAGGATAACCACAAAGCCTTCTTTGGCTATGTCAAGGATCTAAGTGGTGACACACAGATTTGCACTGTGCCAGTGAAATATAGCACAAAATATGCTGACCCTACTGATATCACCAACATCCTTGCAGATACATTCAGTGCATACTTCACCCCCTAAAGAGCCCACAACACTACCCGAAGGGTACAGTATCCCACACATCAGAGAGACACAGGTGGAAATGGCCCTCTCTAACAGCAGAACACAGCATCAATGGAGGAAGATGTTGCCCGAGACTGCATCTTGCAAACTGTACAAGGCAACCTGACCCCCCACCTAATTAAGCTTTTCAACCTCAGCCTCTCCACAAGCTACATGTCCATACAATGGCACGTGGCAACGGTTATTCCACTCCATCAAGGTGGAATCACAACTGACCATGGTAACTACCACCCCATAAGCCTAACTAGCCTGGTCTGCAATGGTATGGATTGTATCCTTATGGCACACATTAACAAAGACATCGGTAACCTCCAAACATGTGACCCAACCCAGGTCAGCTTGGTTGAGTGCAGTTCATGCCTACTGAACCTGTTTGACGTCTTACATACAGTCACCAAGATGTTAGATGATGGGAGAGGTGGTTCACACATATACTACCTGGACCTCGCCAAGGCTTTTGACACCATGCCTCACTCAGGTATTATTGATAAACACACCAGCCTGTACATACACCCATACATCACAGGTTGGGATGCCAATGGGCTTGCACACAGAATCCACATGGTACGACTAGCTGTCTCCAGGTCCAACTCTTGACCAATCATGACTGGTATCCCACAGGACTCAAGTCTTAGGAGCCCCACTGTTTGGCATATACTTCTCAGAGGTACAGGCAAACACAGGTGGGCTATGGCAGATCATGTTTGGCAATGACTGTGAACCGGGAGCCATGATTGATAGTCCAGTTGACACAGACATCCCTCAAGGGGCCTCACAGAGACCGACACAGGGTGTCAACGTCATGGTTTCCAGCCAAGTGCCACTAACTGCATGGCCATTCCATTGTGGAATATTAAGCACCCACATATTAACATATAAGTGGCAGCCAGTTTAATATGGATGAGGCAATGGAGTATCTGGGGACTAAGGTAGATAGTGATCTCCCCTTTGGCAATCATATCTCCAACATAGTTAGGACATCCTTCTATGCAGGCTATCTGATTACTAAAGGGTTCCCATCTAGACATTCTGGGGTTATAGTGCCCCTTTACTCATCAGTCCCATCATAGTGTATAATAACCCATTTGGGATGTACCTCAGAAGATATTTCCAACAGCTGGAAGGTCCATGAATGTACCTCGCCAAGGGGATTACTGGCCTCAAACATATGCCCTATACAGCCAGTCTGAATAAACTCCTGCTTTACTCAGTGGCATCTTGTTTACCCAGAGATGATGTCTGCTGGCCAACACAGCCATGTCGAACTCCGGCTTAATGGATATGCTCCACCTATGGGAATCCATGTCACAATGAGCCACACACTGTAGTGAGCTGAACCTTGCCACAACAATAACTGGAAGATGCTGGGGGGATGGATTCCTGTTACAGACACTCCCCATACTTTGAAACAACATCCCTTACTACATTAAACAGAGCCCCTCACTAACACTCTGCAAGAGAAACCTTGAAGAGTGGATGGGGAACAGTAGATGCACCCCAGGGATCCTGCCATTGGCTCTGCTCCACAGAGGGACAGTTAATGAATCCGTTGGGTGGCAAAAGCTGACACATTTTGGCTTGGCTTATGAATGGCCTCTGGCAGTTGGCCAAGTACCTACCTATGAACCTATACATACAGTATCAGCACTTGCGGATAGCTTAATTTACTGTTCAGGTGTTGACACCTTGTGCCAATGGAAGTTGTGTGTGCAATAGTTGAGGGCTGCCTATGTTGGATGCACACAGTAGACTGCCTATACATGACAATTTACAGGTAGTCTTGTGTGTGTGTGTCATCTATTTTTAGTGTGTGTGCAGGTGGAGAAAGGTTTCAGTCACTAGGTGCCTACACTGTCAGTGGTGTGTGCTGTACATTCCCTCCTTGCCAAGGCATGGGCATACTGGGCACTCAGGCTGACTACTGGGGCTGGCTCAGGGTGTTTGTGGTGTGAGTACCTCTGTGCCTGTGGGGCCCTTGGCAATGGTGGTGGTGGGATGTGAGGGCCTTCACCATTGTGTCCTTGCTGCAGCTGTTTCCACAGGATCATATTGTGTAGCATGGCACATGCTATGAAGATGTGGACACGCGTGCCTGGAGAGTACTGCAAGGCTCCACCAAATATGTCCAAGCAAGGGAACCATGATTTCAGCATCCCAAACACACGCTGTATGATGATTCTGGTTTGTGCTTGTGCCTCATTATGGTGTTCCTGCATCAGTGTGTATGCATTTCTGATGGGAGTCATCATCCATGGTTCCAGTGCATAGCCAGCATCCCCCACCAGGTGACAATTTGGGATGTCCCCCCTGGCAAATAACTGATACAGCTGTGAGGCATGCCAGATGTGGGAGTAATGATAGCTTCCAGGGCTGCCAGCACACACATCCATGAAAATGCCCTAGGCATTGCACACTACCTGCCAGTTGATGGAGGGGTATCCCTTGCAGTTTATGTAGTGCCTACCCTGCTCACCAGGTGGTGACTTGATGTGTATGTGCGTACAGTCTATTGCACCCATTACCTCCGGGTATTCTGCCACATGGTGGAAGAGACGCATATTGCTGGCCAACTCCTCCTGCATTTGGGGGAAGTATATGTGCTCATTGGCATATGGTAACATGGCATCCAGGAACTGGTGTAGTACTCTGGTTGCTGATGCCTTTGGGATCCCCATGATATCCCCAGTTGGTCTTTGAAAGTTACCTGTAGCTAGTATTTTCAGGCTTACGCATACCTTCATATCCACTGGGATGGGTTCCCCTCTGTTTGTTCTGGCTCTGAGGCATGGCTGGCACAGCTCCACAAGTTGCTGTAGGATGTCCCTGTCCACCCTGTAATGCTCTACTCTCTCCAGATCACGTAGCCCCTTGTAGGTTACCCTGGGTCTGAACACTCTACTCCTTCTCTGGTGCCTGAGGTGTGTGCATCATCCTCCACACCACCTTCAGTCTCGAACACATGCTGGTAGATCAAAGCTATGGCAGCCCCTAACATGTACATACTAAAAGTTCCCCTTCTGTATACACCACTGGTGCAGAGTGTATGGGAATACACAAATGTGTGTGAGGTGCTTTCACACTTTATACTATTGTGCTGCTGATGTCATTGGGTGTGTATGAGTTATTCCAGCTGCAGAGTGTCTTAATTATGGATTTTACAATGAGTACTGCAAGTGTGGGGCCTTTACCGTGCAGTTATGTTTGCCTGCCTTGATTAATCTGTTGCCCTTTAATTCACTTTTAAACATGGATCTCCTGCCATTATCAAGCATGCATCCACCTGCTGTCTTTCTTGTTTTGTACTTTCCCTACCCAGTCATGGCAAAATGTGTCTTGTAGCTGATATACTGCAAATTGGCTTTGTTCTGCTTTGACACTTTACTCGTTTCTTTGCAGTACAGCCCCTCCCCTTTCCTGTTCTGCAGGTAGCTACTTGTAGCCTTGCTAGCTGTTGTCAATGGCCCACTGTAGGCTCCTAGGTGTTAGTCATTTGTACTCCAATATCCCTGCTGCAGCATTTCCTTATTTCTTTCCTATATCCTTCCTGTTTCAGCTGCAGTGTGTGCCGTGCAAACCCGTTTACCCACGTTTTCATCTCCGTTCACATGCATGCTCTGTTACCTTGTGTACTCGCAGCTAAGCAAAGCTATGGCCAGTTCAACACATCACTATCCTGCAGCTTTGCCTAGCCTGGGGCAAACCAGTTTAGCAATGTTCCCATGCGCTTACAGCAATGGTGACACACCCCTCCCTTGATGTCATCTTTATCTCAAGGGCACACCTCGATGTTATAACGCTGTGCTGTGAGGTACATCCTTAAACCAGTGGGGAATCTGGGATTCACTATTGCACCTCTCATTTGCATGGCATTGCCTACTAATACCTAGCTACCATGCATAACACTGTCACAGCCCCTTAGCAATCCTTGCGCCATAGTATGGTGTAGCATGCCTGCCATTGACTATTATGGGGAAATTATGATATGTATTACATTGCAGTTTTATTCTATATTTTTTTTATTTTCCTTGCGATCCCCTTTGCGCGCCACTGCCCTGTGCTTCCACGTCACAATAGTGCGACTATATATATTAAATGTTCATTTTATATTTTATAATTTTTTATGCCAATGGCTATATATTTAGCCATTGGCATATATTAACAATGCAATGCATGTGTTTGGTCGGCTGTCACGGCTCTGATTTTGTTTGCAAAAATGTCAACCGTTTCCTACGGTTTACATTTCTGCATGCTTACACTACACCTGCACCACTTCCTGGAACGCTACATACCTTCATTTGCTTGCTACACTGCTGCACATGGGGTAATTAGCATACAGGGTCAGGGAGTTGTGCAGGTATAGGGTACGCAGGTAGTGCACGTAGGAACAGCTCGTACCTGGATTGCTCGGCGTCCATATTTGGTATTAGAATGCCGATGCTATGCCTGCACCTGGCGCAAGCTTTATGAATCCCGGTATTTGTCTTACACATTTGCTTTTTGATTTGGTCATTTTTGGCCATTTTGAAAAGACATTTACTGTTACTACTAGCTATTTGCACCCTCCCTTTTTGTTTAGGGACGTGCATAATTTATTTTAACTGCATACCATAGCCCATGTAGTGACTGTACTCGGTGTAGTATTTACTTGCAAACAAATTATTAATGACATGTATGCACAAGTATGACATCTTATTTCAATTAACAAACAGGATTTTTGTAGACTTTTTTGCTTTTTGCTTAATGCTGTACATGAATACTTAATAATGTTTTAGAAAAACATAAGCCATTTGGCCTGGTGACCAGTCTTGTTTCCTTGACCTTAAAAATGTTAGTACCAGTAACATTTTATCTTGTACAACATTCCTTGTAACTACCCATTCCAGCCTGGAAAGATTTGAGTTCACATAGTTTTTTTTTTTTTTGCACATTCCAGGCGCTTAACCCATAACTCCTTTAGCACTTACTTGTACCTTCAGTCATTCATTAATATACTTGCAACTTGATATTAGAATGCAATTGTAATAAACATTAACGTGCTTAACTATGGATAATATTGCTTTTGAATACTGTTTTTGCTGGAATCTTTTTTTTTTATGCTATTATACAGTTACAAAATATTGCACAAAACATTGGCTTAACTAGCACATGTTTAAAACGGATATATTTACATGGTTTACATTTGCTGGCATTTGTCTTTTGCTGCACTTTAGATGAAAAGAAAATACATGCATGTCAGTCTTGTGATGTCCTGTCTTTACTGCGTTTAACTACTGTCATTTGATTTTTATACCCTAGAACTGTTTTGTCATATGAAATGGTTTTAAAATTACTATTTAAGTGCCTTGCTTTAACTGAATGAAAATTTGTGCAGTGTACTCTCAACCATTTTCAAAACATAGAATAGTACGTCGTAAATTATTTTTTATCAGCGTAGGTAACTGCTGTTGATTTAAC
This sequence comes from Protopterus annectens, assembly GCF_019279795.1. NCBI lineage: Eukaryota > Metazoa > Chordata > Ceratodontiformes > Protopteridae > Protopterus > Protopterus annectens. Next base: position 489,550,866 of record NC_056747.1, read on the forward strand.
TCTTTACTAACCAGATTACATTTGTCAGTATTTTGTTCTGCTGACTTTAAAGCTCTCATGCACTTTTGAAAAAGTGTTTACATATGTTGTCTGAACTTTTTGAACTCACTCTGGCTGTGTCTTAGAAGTTTATTACATTTTTTTCAGTTCACCATGAACATCTGTTTTTATCTGTTTTGTAATGTGCAGTGGTTTTATGCCACTTTTGTCTAGCAAGATGTACAGAAGATTGCATAAATAATTGACTTGACTGATAGTGTAACTCTGAAATTAACATTTTACATGTAGTGACAGGACGTAATACATGTGGTTGTTTACTATTACTTTTATGACATTGCACACAGAAAGCAGTTTGATATGACTTGCACAATAAACGTTTACTGTTATACAAATGATGTTGCTGTTTAAGATAGTTAAACGTACATAAAGCATTGACATGAACTTTACCTAGTAAAGTACTACATATGCTACTTACTGTGTTGTTTATACCAATATTTAAATCCTGACCATACATGTGCTGGACTATTACTGTCTACCTGAAAAGTAGTTACACTTTACAGTTCTTTTGTTTATGGCATCCATGCTGTAGAATGAGAAACAAAAAGAATTACCAGTTTCTGAGTGGAAGGTGATAGTCTTCCCTCGAGAAAGCATGGAAAGTCCCTCGTTGATTGTCCCAAAACATATTTATACCAAAAAGTCTGATATTTTTCTCAGTCTGATGTATACCGTTTTTTTCGATTCTATAACAGTTTTCCTTTGTTCTTCTAATTTATGATTTTTCCTTGATTCAAGTTTGGTGGTCCATAGAAACTCCATTATCAAAAATGTGGTGTTCCAGCACTATCTGTTATCTTGCTTGATGCATCTCTTTACTTCGTTGATGTCCTTCCAGCTGCTATCTGCGCAGTTATTTTTACAGACTTTGTTTCTTAGTAACTTACTCTTTTACATGTACGTCAAAAATCTAACTAAGCTATGCCAGCACACTTACTACTTTTTATTTTTCAGCATTTTATACTATTTCTAATTTAACCCTTTATATTTTATATCATTCTTGCAGCTTTTTATTCAAGCTAATAATCATGCTAACAGCAGTTTAAAAAGACAGTGTATACTAAATAGAGCAGAGTACTAATATTCTTTCAGAAACAAAGCCTTCTATAGTTATAACAAGAATCTCCATGGCAATACCCAGGTTTTCTCCGAGTTACTGCACAATGCTATCTCCTATACTGATGCAAAACAGAAGGGAGCCAGCAGACTGTAGCATTCAGTGTTTATTCCAAACTAGCTCAAAAGCATAGTATAAAATAAATAAAAAAGAGACAAAGCAGACCGGTTTCAGCTGTAAAATGTACATAGCCTTCATCAGTGCAGTAAAGACATGAAACCTTGCTCTATTTTTATATAATCACTAGGTGAGGCTCTAATTTAATGAATTAACAGTCCTGATTAAAGGTCCTCATTACGTTCTGGTGAAAACATCCCCCCAGTTTAATAATCCATTTCTTTTCCTTACTATTAAAAATCTGATGCCATCCTGCTTTATTTGTCCTGTTTCCAATAATTCTGTCACAGTAAAATTAAAATATACATTCTTGTGTGCCTCAGTGTAATTATATAAAGCATTGGTAAGCTTCTTGTGCTTGATATCACTATAGTGTGTAGAAATTCTGAATTTGAGTGGTCTGGACATTTGTCCCACATAAAACGCATAACAGGTACAGGTCCTGCCTGTCGTGATTGGCCACCGAATGTCTGGTTTCATAAATATTCCCCATTTTGTATCCTCTATTCCTGAATCTGGTGGTTAAATCTTCCTTATAGGCCTCATAGGTAGCATAATTTTTACATTTTCATTTCATGTGTAAGAATTGTGATTTCGGAATGTTTCTGCATATATGTGGATGATGAAAGCTGGAAGCATGGAGAAGCGAGTTATATTGGGGGCATACCTTTCAACCTGGAAACCTCAAAAATCTGGACAAGGCCCATGAAAAATAGTTACAAATCTGTACGCTGATATCTAATTTGCATACATAATTATGTAACCCCACCCACTCCAGTGGAATTGTGGGATACCAACTTTTAAACGCAAACTGAAGAACAGACCACCAAAATATGGCACCAGAGTCCCCCTGCAGCAATTCTAATGTCCCATTAACTGGCTATTTCACCCCATTTACCATAAACACTATAATGTGCATACTGCTTTACTTCAATGATTATTTGGATTTCATTTAAAACTCATTTTACATTTTATAGCACAAACGCTAATAGACATCTGCTAAACAAAGCAATACAGTCTCACAATGAAAATAGACGTAGCATTAAAACTTTTCTGGACTTGAAACTCACATTCATTGAAACAGCATTGAAACCCACATTCAAAGAAAATGCATCTGGCCAGTGGTGGATTAAGATTACCTTTGGGCTGTTTTCAAATCATCGGCCCTTTGCACACAAAACTTACATCCCTGTATAATACAGCACACTTTTTCGAGCGCATTTTAAATTTATTCTTTTGAACATTTTTCCAGTAAGCAATGAAACAAAATGCATGAACCAATAATGACAAAACTGCCCAGTTTAGAACATTTCCATCATAAAAGTCTACTCAAACTTCTAATCCACCAGTATCAGTAAATATGCACAATCTCTACAGATGTAAGATATCTAAATAATTCCACATTGAAGAGATCTGTAACTAATGAAGAGGTTGCTACTAGCAAACAACTTTATATTTCCATGTTTCATCTACAAATAAAGTATCTGTTGCCCTTTAGGAATACATTGCCCATTTTACATTAAAAAATAAGCTAGTAATATTGCAATAGGGAATGGATGGCAAACTGATAACCGGTTCATAGGTATCTCTGCCAAAGAGGACATCTCAAGACTGCAGCATCCACCCCCTTTAAAAGTACAACACAGTACAGTATCAACAATCCATCTACATACTGTGAGTAGAATCCACAACCGTCTACATCAAATGTAAGTATTCTACCTGCTGTGCTACTAACCTGAGCAGATGTGACATAAGCAGCACTAAACTTCTCTTCCCCTGAAGAGCTATGCAGCACAAGAAATCTGGAAAAAAAGAAAATTTATTGGGTGGGGGGACAATGGCCCAAAACCAGGGACATATTTTAAACATTGCTTGTATAACAAATCTTACAAAAGTTGCTAGAATAAAATGTTACCACTCTGACTATTGTCTGTCCCTTTCATTCTTGAGCTCTCTTTGCATATTTGTGTGTCTACCTTTGGAGAAAGAAAAAAAAATATTTTCATGGCTCCCTAAAGAAGTGAAAGGCATTTGATCGTTGTGTTTAATTCATCAAACACAAATCAATCTGATCAATATTTTAAGCACAGAACCTCAATATTCTAAATATGTCATTTTTTCCCCAAGATGTACTGTTGCAGTGCAGAGGTATGTAGACCAGCAAAAAACATGTTGGGTGTTTTTTTTCTTGCTAAATGATTAGTCCTTTATTCAGCATGATTGCACCCACTTAATGTTTATGCTTTCCAGAGTGCCAGAAATTAAATTCCGTAAAGACTTGAGTGCTCAGTATGTAAGAAGTCTGAACTTAAACCTCTGTTGAGCACTATAGCATCTTTGAGAAACAGAGGTTAAGACGAGGCACAGGCATAACTGTCAAAACAGCTGTTCATGTCTTAAAATGGGAGCAAGCTAAATCTTAAATTCATACATTCCTTGATAGGTATTAAACATTTTGAATTAAAAAAAAAACAGATGCCCTCTCATAAAAAGGTGCAGAGAATGTTGCATGGTAATAGTTCAAGTATGAATTACTAAAGAAAGCTAAGAGCATATTTTGTGTGCGAATTATATCAGATCATTGTTTCCCATCTGACAACTGTGTAATTATCTTCATGCAAAATATCTTTCCCCCATTCAAAATCAAAAACAATACCATAGTTACATGAATTTATATTTCTGTACATTTTGTTGGGTCTGTTGCCATCAGACTGAATTTAATTTTAGGCAGTGAGATTGCGAGAGTGAAAGAGACCCACACACCTCTTAAAGTAACTACTGCTGTCAGGAGATTAAATTTGGTAAGTAAAACCAGACTGCTTTCTCACTTAATTTAACAACAGTAACTCGTTTGAGAACTTGAATGACAGAACTGCCTTCGAAAAGAAGGCAAAGTAGATGCACAGTAACTGCCTTTTCAGCACTTAAACAAGAGAACTGCCTTAGAAAAGAACCAGACTACTTTCTCACTTAATTCAACCGTTTGGACACTTAAATGACAGAAGGCTTTTTCACAGTCAGTAGCTGCTGTCACGGGATTAAAACATGGACAAGTAAAATCAGACTGGTTTCTAACTTAATTCAACAAAGTAACTGCCATTTGAGCACTTCAATGACAGAACTGCCTTCGGAAAGAAGGCAAAGTAGACACGCACAATAACTCCCATTTCAGCACTTAAATAAGAGAACTGCCTTTGAAAAGAACCAGAGTCAGACTGCTTTCACACAAAGTAGAGCACTGCTTCCAAGTTCTTCTTACACACACAGTAACTGTGCCATTTGACCACTTAAAAGAGAGAACTGCCTTTGAAAAGAACTGCTTTCTCTATTATTTATCACTAGTTAAACTAGAGTACTGCCTTAAGTTCAAGTTCTTACACACACACACACACACACACACACACACACACACACACACACACACACACACACACACACACACACACACACACACACACACACACAGTAAATGGCACTGCTGTTAGACCACTTAAATGAGAGAAGTTGGACCTGCCTATGAAAAGAAGCAGACTGCTTTTTCAATTCTCTTAAATAAGAGTACTTGCTTTGAAGTTCTTACACACACAGTAACTGCCATTTGAGTATTTAAATGAGAGGACCGCCTTGGCAAAGAAGGCAACATAAACCCACACAGTAAGTTAACTGCACTAAACTGCTGTTTGAACACTTAAAAGGTTAAAACATGGCAAGTAAACAGTGCTGCCTGCAGAGTACTTTCTTCTCTCGCACATAAAGTAAGTAAAACAGAAAAGACCTGGTCTGACAGAATTTTAAGCCCCTTACCTGTAGGAGCCGGCAGCCAGAGAAGAAGATACACTGCCTGTATATGCGGACCATTCTGCAACATCGTTAATTTAAATTTAAGTAATGGCTCGAGTGAGCCCTAGGCATTCTGACAGGCTGTCTGCACATCGAAGTGCACACCCTTCACGTGATGACATCATTCTGTAAAAAAAAAAAAAAACGAGAAATCCGAAAATTGAAAGGGCCACTCGGGAATTTGTGGCACCCCAGAATTTTGTCCTTAAAACTGGTATTTACCGAGGAATTCAGTATGGTTGAGAGGTATGATTGGGGGTATTTATGATGCACTTACAATGCCAATGTATGGTCACTATTCCTAGTTACTAAGACATCTAGGAAAGTAATCCTGTCAATGTTGTAGTTGACTGTAAATTGTATACCCCATTTAAGTAGCCAACAAACTCCATAAGTTAGTCAGAATCTGATCGCCTTACTAACCAGCAGTCATCCAGGTATCTTCTCCAAATGTCAGTCTCATCTAGATATAGATTGTGTGCATTTTCATAGATGAGTTTTTCCTCAAGGTGGGCCATAAATAGATCAGCATATATGGGAGCAAAAGAAGCTCCCATAGCCCTGCCTTGAATTTGCAAATAGCATTTGTTCTGATAGTAGAACACGTTCTTAGTTAGAACGTGTTCAGCAAGGCAAATTAAAAAGGTATTGAAGCCGGGTTGGTACAATTCCAACTTGTATAACCAATGCTGTAATGCTTCCAGGCCCACCCAGTGGGGAATGTTGGTATGCAATGCAGAGACATCTAGGGTACAGACTAACCACCCTGACTCAAGCTGCATCTTAGAAATTACCTTAAGGAATGCCATAGTGTCCTGAATACGAGCCCTAACCCATTTCAAAAGTGGTTTCAGATATTGTGTAAGAAACTGGGATAGTGGTTCCATAATCGAGCCCCTACCTGAGACTATGGATCTACCCATGTGGATTTTCAAGATTCTTATGGATTTTGGGTAGGCAGTATATGTATTGATTCGAAGGGTCCAGCACCTTAATATGATATAAAGTGGTATCCATGGTGATTCCCTCATTTTTGGCTGATACCAAAAAAACGATCAATTTGTTTCTTGAAACCAGGAGTTGGATCCAATATCATACGAGTATAACAACCATCAGTAAGCTGTCTCTCAGCTTCTATATTATATTGGGTCCAATCCTGGACAACTACCGCCCCTCCCTTATCTGCAGGTAATATTGCCAAATCATGATTGTTTTCCAGTTCATGGATAGACTACATTTCGATCTTTGAGAGGTTGTTGGATTTGGCACGTAACTCCCTAGACTGAAAATGCAGATCTTTGAGAATACAATTCTGTAACATTAGAACATTGTGATGCATTGGTGGTGTGAAATTTGATTTATGGTATCTGAAACCATCCTGCGATTCAGGATTAGATGCGGTTTGAAAAAATAATCGTAGGTTAAGTAATCTACAAAATGAGGTAATATCTTGTGCAAACGTATCCTCAGACATATAAAAACATGTATAAAATTAAGACATTTTTTCAAAACTTTGACTTGGGTGGATGACAGAGAGGTGGTTGAAATATTCAATACGTTATCTATTTCTGCACCATCAGTTTCAGCAATCTTTCCATATTGTCTACCTTTGCGGTGTTTCCTACCTCCCCTCCTTTGCCTACCCCTAAAGGGATATGTGTATTACTTGTGAATGCCAGATGTTAAGACTATAAATAACTCAAAGTGAATGTGCCCCATTTAGAGCAACCAAGACCCTTTGCTTGATCCAAAACCAATTCAAAGTAGAAAGCAAACAATATTGTCTCCAAAATTGTTAATATGTAAATTCCAAATATGACACTCCTGACCAAGTTGGCAACTCCACAGCAATGCTACGTTCATATAACTTATAGTCCACTAGTTGAATAAGCCAGTAAGCAAAAAGTAACAGCGAACCATGGATCCTGGTCACTCCAACAACTTTAATGTTAAAAATCACCAAACAAGAAGACACATCACAATACAATCCAAATACTAAGCGCTTTCACCCTCTAACCAGGGGCTTTATCAGAGTACAAACATACCTAACAATTCATTCCTTATATACATACCTCAAAAATATTTAATTACATAATTAGGTAATAATTGAAAATAATCAAGTAGGCAATTTCTCATTTCCTAAAAGAGACAGTAAGCATAAAACCTTGTACTATAGAAAGGACAATAAAAAGATGTCAAAAATGTATGATATGGTAAGAATAATAAAAAAATAATTACTTCAGTTGTATTAGTAATGTATATCAATAACTATATTGTTATATATTTGTAATCATAAAATTAAATCTAAACCAATATGATTAATATAAATATGTATGTTAAATATAAATATATAAATATTTGAATGTAAATGTAATTAATTGTTAAAATATTAGTGTAAATATATAAATATAAATATCAATATTGAACATGGAATGTTAAAAATATTGAAAAATGTTATAAAATAACTAATATACTCATCATAATATATGTAGAAGTTTTTGTTATGTAATAATAATTATAAAAATAAATAATAAATGTTGATAACAAAATTCTATTAATAAGAATATATATATATATATATTATATTAAAATATAAAAAAATCAGTCACGGTTTAAATAAACTTCCATAATATCTAACAATAAATAGTGCTAAAAATTCATAAAAATTATTATTCATAAACAATTTTCTTTAGTTCATAAAAAATGTGATCTAAGTTTAAGAATACTGGTTATTGCTATTTGTTCATTAATGCCAGGCGATTTACATGCATTTAGTCTAAGTTGCCATAAGCATTCTTTAGCTTCTAACATAGTTTTTTTGTCTCCCCCTTTGTGTATATTTTGTGGTATTCTGTCAATGACGAAAAAAAGAAATCTTTTAAAGTTTGAACAATTAATACTATGATTAAATAACATGCTTGTAGACTTATGTCTCTTAATATCACTTAAATGTTCAATAATGCGAGTTTTTAACTTCCTAATAGTTTTCCCTATGCAGAATGCTTGACAGGCTGTACAAGATGCAGCATAGACAACCATGCTGGAATTACAATTACAATTGCCTGGACATTTAATGGTCTTCCCATAGTTAAAAATAGAAATATATGGACCATCATTGATAAATCTGCACACATGACAAGCACCACATTTACTCATTCTAGAATGTCTCATGAAATCCATGTTAGTGTTAGATTCAAATAAATTCTTCAGATTTTTTCCCTTTACTGTAAGTAATTTTCGGTGAATTACCCAAAATATTGGAAAGCTCCACATTTGAATCAATAACACTAACCCATACTTCTTTAACAATGTTGACTATCTCTTGCATTTTGTCATTAAATGGAATAATAAAGGTATCATTTCTGGCTACAATAGAATTTGATTTTTCTACCCCTACTAGTCCATATAAAATAATAGGTTTGTATGTGGTCAGCCTCTTGTTTTTTTTATCTCTTGGCTAACTTTTAAAACAAACTCATGGGGATATCCTCTAGCAAAAAACATACTCATAAGTGTTTGTAATTCCTGTTCAAAAACATAATTGTCACTAACAATTCTAGACAGCCTAACCATCTGACCTTTAACCAGGTTTCTTTTTTGGTGAAGTGGATGGCAGCTGTCGAAGCGTAGCAATGAATTTGAATATGTTTTCTTTCTAAATAAACTTGACTCAAATCTGTTGTTAGCAATAGTCAACTTAATGTCCAAAAATTCAACATTGTTATCAAAAATATGACTAGTAAATTTTAAAAAATCTGTGGTCTGTCCTAGATACACCATAAAATCATTGAATTCATCTTTTGTACCCCCCCCCCAAAATAAGTATATCATCCAAATAACGCAAATATAGCAGTACCTTATGCCAGAAAGTACAAGTAAATATAAATTCAGATTCCCATTGTGCTAAAACTAAGTTGGCATAAATGGGGGCACATCTTGCCCCCATTGCAACTCCCTTTTTCTGTATATAAGAATCCTTGTTAAAATATACAAAATTGTTCTCCAAAACCAATTCAAGCATTTCTGTAAGAAGACGGTTATCAGAAAAATTTGATCTGTTGTGTGTGTTAAGACATATTTCAAACATTTCCAATCCTCTGTCATGGGGAATAACAGAAAAAAGATTAATAACATCTACAGTAACCATGAAAAATTTAGACTTGAAGTCAAAATTAGTTGAAAATTTTCTAACCTGTTCTAAACAATGCCATGAGTCTCTGAGAATGTGTGGAAAACTCTTCAAAATGTCTTTACATTTGAAATCAATAAATGCAGCTAATGCTTCAGTTTTCGAGCCTTTGGCTGATACAGTAGGTCTGAATGGGGGGTGGTGTACATCTTTATGAATTTTTGGGATTCCAAAAATAGATGGTATTATAGGGAATTCCACAGAAATAAATTTAAAGATGTCTCGGTCAATTCTTGCGTCCATCAAATATTCATATACTAACCAGTCAATCTTAGTATATACTCTATTGACTTCATGTCTACTGACTTTATCATAAGTGTCATCATCATCTAATAATGATGTCATCCTGTTGTAGTCAGTATTTAGCATAATGACAACCCCACCCTCTTTGTCTGGTTTCATAATCCTATATTGATCTGTATTAATTCATTCTTTTAGGCAAAACTGTTCTGCTGATGTCAAATTATATTCGGTCACCATTTTCTTATTTATGACTCTTCTTATTTGAGTTTCACAAAGTTTTTCAAATGTCTGGATTAAATAGTGTTGTGGGGGAATAAAAACACTATGACGTTTAAGAGTAAAAAATTGAGAGTCCAACATGGGGTTATCTGAATTCTTAAAAAATATTTTTAAATTCAATAACCTAGTATATAATTTCAAGTTGATTAATACATTACCAATATCTAAATAAAAAGTGGGTACAAAAGTAAAACCTTTACTAAATAAATCTAAATAATTCTTACCAAAATTTTTACTAGTAAAATTGTATAGATTAAAACCTAAATAGGTTGTAATAGAGCAGTCAACAACTTCTTGAGTGGATATCTGGTCAACTGTCACCTCATTGTTTAAATCTGTTATATTGCACCTATCTATCTGTGCCAGGAGTTCATTCTCTGTTCTCCTCTGTTGTGATAGTTGGACAATGGGTAATTGTGACTGCCCTGCCTTTCTCTTATCCTTTCTGACCTCCTCAAAACTGGTTGGTCTAAAAAAACTGGTTGTACATCTTCTTGATTATTATAATTAGTACTGTGTGTTTGTTCAGTGCCTGACTTAAAATTGTGTCTATTCTGATTATTGTTTCTATTCTGATTGTTATTATCTTGTGTTTGACTATTATTTTTCATATTCTTATATTCTTTGAAGTGTGTATATACTTTATTATTTTTGTAGTCTTTACTGTCTCTTTCTATTTTATAGTTCTTTATGTCAAGCCCTTTATTAATGTACCTATCAATATCCTTGTAGATACTGTCCATTCTAAATTTATTGTGTTCAAACAATAGATCTGCCTTAATGTTCCTGTCCAACAGACATAATTTGTCATTTAAAACATTACATTTTTCATTGTTGTTACGTATAATCAGTTTTAGTAACTCGAACCCTGTTCTGTCAAATAAGGTTAAAAGTTCAGAAAAAACAGCACTTCCTTCCTCAAAACCATGTGGTAATTTGAAAATCCGTAACCCCTTGGGTACTTGTTTCAGTTCTAGAGGAACGTTCCAGGAACGCATTATCCATTTGTAAGGATTTGAATGTTCTCAAAGTTTTTTCAAATTCAACCATTTGCGCATTTAGTGTCCCCATGTCTCTAGAAACAGTACAATTCCTATTTAATGAAGGTGGTAAAAGAAAAAAGTTTAAATCCATAATGGGAGCAGAAGAATGATTAAGGGATGGATATCCAGTTTGTAAAACTCTATTACGCTCTTCCCTGTTGCTCGACACCTTGTTTGACTGTGAATCCATGGCATCAGTATTTTCTGACGTCATCGCTCCTCTTGTTGGACTTCTGGATCGTTGCCTAGCAACCAGCCTCTGCATGCTCGTGTTAGGTGTGGAATGCAACGTTAAAAGTTGTTCTTGTGTATCTGTTATTAAAATTTCTTCTTCTGCACCCACTTGATTGCGTTGTTCATGCAACGCTTTAATGAGCTTGTTAGTGATCTCAAGGTGCTCCTGCAACAAACGATCCATATCTGTTTAATGCGCAGTAAAATTATGTGGCCAAAAACAGAAATCAGGATTACTAAACCATTTACGGTTCAATAAATGTAGCCACGAACTGGAACAAGGTATTATGTTAATAAATAATTATGTAGAATGAACTGTTCTAAAAAAATAGTAACCGAAAGTTCCGTTAAAAATGTTTGGTCGTTCCATTGAAAATGTTGAAGATGTTAAAGGTAATGGCACGGGATGATCTTGTTACTATGTTACTGCGTACATATAGTGAAATGAATAAAGTCACTTCCAATTGTTATAAAACAGACGTAGTAAAACAATTGTGGTAAAAAACGTTATAGAACCTGAAGGTAAAGACCGTTGTAAATAACAAACACCTCTTCTTGTTGGTCTTATCTTGTCAGTTATATCACATCCAGGAACCCAATCAGACAGCTAAAAAGTAGAACCAATAGTCCACTAGTTGAATAAGCCAGTAAGCAAAAAGTAACAGCGAACCATGGATCCTGGTCACTCCAACAACTTTAATGTTAAGTTGTTGGAGTGACCAGGATCCATGGTTCGCTGTTACTTTTTACGTTCATATAACTTGCCAATTACAATGTGAAGACAATTGGTATGATATGGACATTGTTAGCCCCTGATATTCAATCCCTTGACTGCAAATATTGATTATTCATAAGCAGTGCTAAGTCTATTTATCAATAACATCCACCATAAAAATTAAAATTAACTATAATATCCCTTGCTGTTACTAAATATTAGTTGCCACATCAGGGCAGGGAAACTTATGAATCAGACTAGGATCAGTTTGATGGTCATGCAAAAATAAATATAGCCAACATCTAGCTGTTCAATAAGACACCATAGGGTCAGTATTCATATTCGATAATATTATTGAGCCCACCAATGTAAATATACCTCCTGTCAGGGTCATTTCCTATGTTAAAGTTGTGTGAAAAAAATCTCCTTGTTCACTAATAATTGCACTCCCAAAGGTCGGGTTAATGTTTTAAGAAAGCCCTTATAAGGAGCATTATCATATTGTCCAAAGGTGTAGCCCAAATCAGTTCCAGAAAGGTGTAAGAACTTGGTTAATATATGTCCCTAAGTACTCTTTAATGTGCCCCCATATAGAGCTAACACAAAAGTGTTTCTGTTTGGAATCAGAAAAAATGATATTCAGTACAAGAGCACAAAATGAAGGGAAATAACTAAGTGGTCTAGGGTTACATAAGGTGAAGCATAGCAAGCCTCATAAAGCAGGCTCAAAAGTTCAATGCCCCAAGAAACAAAATGCTAGGGCTTAGATCTAGTCTGAATGGTTCAGCAAAAACTGTTAATATTAATCATAGAGCTTGTTATACAAGGCAACTGCGAATATATTATAAATCCTACCCTTAACAATTAGGCACACTTCATTGTCCAATATGCATAACACCATCAAAACCCAACCTATAAAGCTGACACAAACATACCCCCGTATTCTATTATATGAAAATGGTATCCCAACAGACATTCAAGATTATCCACATTGTTTAAGTATATCAACAATTGTCAAGTTTCATGTTCAATAGTTGAAAGACATATACAAAATGGCCCAAAGCAGTAAATAACATACAATGTCCCAAAATCAAATTGAAAAACTAGTGTTAATATAGTCCAACCGAATGTCTGAAGCTATTTTTGTCGATCATAAACATTATTACAAACTGCGGCCTCAAAAAACTGGTACTGTTTAGAATGCAAAAACAATTCCAACTCGGCGATTTAAGAAGATATTCTGATGGTTCTGTTGATTATCACCACAGAATTAGTACACAGCACACATCCTGTTATTGAGAATGCACTACAGCCAGTCCTATAGAGATGGCGCCCAGTGCTCCAAAGGATAGACACCGTTAATACAGCTCAATGTCACAGGAATAAGTCAAAATAAATTCCCCTGGTGTTAGTGAACCCATATTATTTTTGTACACTCAAAATTGCAAAAGTGTTTAAATCACGCTCACTACTCACCATATATGAAAGTTCCAAAGGCTTGGTTTGAGAAGACATTCTAAAGATGCCACAGAATTAGTGCAAAGTGCACACCCTGTTAAGAATGAACTACAGCCAGTCCAAAAATGATGGCGCCCAATGCTCCAAAGAGTAGACACAGTTAATAGAGCTCGGGGGGGAGGGACCTCGGAGCCCATCACTGTCGGGTGCCGAGGAGGAGGTTTCAGCTTCTCGGGCGGGACCTCTGGCTCTGCCTGACAGGGGAATGCGTTCGAGGTCATGCGGAGTGTGTTGGAACCTGGTTCAACTCCACAGTCGGCTCCGTCCGCCCCTCCCTCTTTGGTGCCTCAGGTCAAGTCGACTCACTCCCTCATCCCAGACTGCAGAGAGCCAGCTCCTCAGGAATCCCCTGTGGGGATCTCATCCTCTTCCGAGGCCTCTCCTGTAGATTGGCAGAAGAGCCCCCTCGGAAGAGAAAGTGTAAGAGGAAACACATAGACTCACCTGAGTCCGTCACCTCTGACACAGATTTAGAGGATTCAGAGGGTTCCCCCCGTTCCCCTTCTGAAGATGTCTCCTTTGCAGACATTCTAGAAATCCTCAAACAGAGGGGAAATTGGCCAGCCCTCAGCCCTATGGGAGGATGAATTCACAATGTATCTTGAGGCGTTTGGCTCGCCCACCTCCTGGGTATCTCCCCCCTTTGACCCCCACCTCATGCAGATGGTAGCAAAAGGCATGGAGCGGACTCACTGATTCAGTGGACCCCACTCCCAGGAGACCTCAAAAAGGAATTTATCCGCAGCACCAGCAGATAAACAATTTCTGACCAAGGGGAGTTTTTGTGGATGCTATGGTGGTTGCTGCTGCCACTAAGAAGGAACTAGCTGATCCTTCCCCAGTGCCTGTCCATCCACCTAACAAGAGGTCTAGGTCTATGGACAGGTGCGGGGAAGCCGGATGTTCTTGTCAGCTGACCTTTGCAATGCGTTCTGGCTGAACTACCTATGCCATTTTACTGCGTCTTCAAAGAGACTTGATCAAAGAAGTTGCAGTGACATGTTGAAGGATCCTACAGCTGCATGGGTTTTCCAGGACAAGATGAACACTCAGCTGGCTACCTGAACTCCATAGCTAACTCCTCCATGCGCCTCCTTTCATATGCGGCTGATGGAGCGAGCAGGGCCGCAGGGACAGGTGTGGCCTTACGCAGGCATGCCTGGATGCGGCTATGCAACTTTGCAGACCCTTTTAAAACGTCGTTCACTAATTCCCCGTTTGATGGATCATCTCTTTTTGGTCCTCAAGTGAAAGCAACCTTGACTAGGTGCGAGACGGATGGCAAGACTCTTTCTGCCGTCGGAGTCAGTTTTTCTACTTTTTCTAGGCCTTACCCCAAAGGCCAGAAAAGTGGGAAAATGTGGTTCCGCAAACAATCTCAAGGGACTTCGCCTGACACACAGAGTCGGTTCCCCGCCAGAGGCAGAGGGGGGAACAACAATGGTAGAAGTCGCTCTAGAGGCAGGGGGGGTCCGCAGAACCAGGGCAATCGAGAAACTTTCTCTGATAAGCCCTTTCAGCATCCCTGAGGTGTTGCCCAACTGTCCACCTTCGGAGGCAGTCGGGGGAAGATTGTCACTGTACCCAGAAGCCTGGCTATCCCTAACTCAAGACAAGTGGGTACAGTCCATCATTTCCGAAGGCTATTCCATTCCCTTCGTTCGCATTCCAAACCGATCAAAAAAATCCCTTCCAGATGTTCCACCCACTCAAAGGGATCTTGCAGCTTTGGAAATTGCAAAGCTGCTTGCAAAAAGAGCGATTCAGCCAGTTCCAGCAGACCAGCAAGGATCCGGAATCTACTCCAGGTTCTTTTTAGTTCCAAAGAAAACAGGGGACTGGAGGCCAATTTTGGATCTCAGTATCTTGAACAAGTCGGTCAAGAAAACAAGATTTCAGATGGTCACGCTACAGTCCATCCTTCCCCTATTGGGAAGAAAAAACTGGATGTGCTCTATAGACCTTCAGGATGCGTACTATCATATAAAAATGAACAGACGCTCCAGAAGATTCCTCCGCTTCAGGCTGGGAACCAGTCATTTTCAATTCAGAGCCCTGCCCTTTGGACTCACCACTGCCCGGGTGTTTACCAAATGCATGGCAGTGGTAGCTTCTCACCTGAGACGTCAAGGATTCCAGGTGTTTCCATATTTGGACGACTGGCTCCTCACAGCTCCCACCAAGCATCTTCTTCTAATGGCCAGGGACTACACCTTTCGCATTTGTCAAAACTTAGGCATTTCAATAAATTGCGAAAAGTCTGTTTTGTCACCTTGTCATGTTATTACCTTCATAGGCGCAATTCTAGACACAGTCAGCATGTCGGCGAGGCTAACAGATCAGAGAATAACAGACATACACAAACTGGTCTCGCTCCTCTTCAGCAGCAACAGAGTCAAAGCCAGGTTAGTTCTGAAAGTATTGGGGATTATGGCGGCTGCCATACCTCTGCTTCCATTAGCCAGATTCCACATGAGAATCCTTCAATGGATGCTCTTCACACAATGGTCATACCAGCAACTTCCGATGTCCCACACCATTATGATTACGCAAACATGCAGGAATCATCTTCTGTGGTGGATGTCTTCCCCTCAGCTCTTCTTGGGAAGACCCTTTGTTCCTCCTCCGGTTGCTACTCTGACAGACGCCTCCCTGATCGGTGGGGGGCATTATCAGGGCAGAACTGTCCAGGGCACATGGCAACCAGACGAATGCCACTTGCACATAAATGTTCTAGAGATGAGAGCAGTGCTTTTAGTGTTGCAAGTCCTTCAAGACTCTCTTCCCTTGGGAACGATAGCAATCCAGACAGACAATATGTCTGTAGTGTGGTATATCAACAAACAAGGCGGAACCAGGTCCTATCCCTATGTGAGAAGCACTCAGACTGTGGCAATGGGCGATTTCTTCTCAGCGGTTTCTGATAGCAACGCACATCCCCGGGAAGTCCAATCAAATCGCGGACCAGTTGAGCAGAGCTATCCTCATGCCTCACGAGTGGTCTCTGAAAGATTCTATTGTGAGAAAAATTTTTCTCAAGTGGGGTCAGCCTTGCTGCGACCTTTTTGCTACTCCCCAAAACAGCAAGTGCAAAGATTATTTCACCCTATTCCCGCTACCAGGCCAGCCCAGCAGAGATGCTCTAGTCCAAGTTTGGCCCCGGGGACTTCAGTATGCATTTCCTCCGTTCCCACAAATCTCTCAAGTGAAACTGAAAGCTATCGCTCATGAGGCCTCCTTGATCCTCATTGCTCCTTACTGGCCTCGACAGGTTTGGTTCCCCTTTCTACATCAATTTCTGTTGGAGCAACCTTGGCATCTGGACCTAGTTCCAGATCTTTTGATCCATCAGTCGGGTCAGTTTCATCGCTCCCTCCTCTCTGAACCTCACTGCTTGGTTCCTCCAATTCCAACCTTAGCCAGGCTTCCTCAAATATCTCACGCTGTTCGAGATATTTTTGATAGCTTCCCATAAATCTTCCACCAAAAGATTTATCTGAGTAAGTGGAAACGTTTTGCCTATTAGGCTCAAGGAAGGGACATAGATCCTTTCACGGCTTCCATCCAAATAGTCCTTGATTTTCTAGCTGAACTCTTCCATGCAGGTTCATCTCCTTCTACTCTTAAAGTTCATTTGGCAGCTATTTCTAACTTTCATGTGGGCGTCTCAGAGTCTGCCATAATGTCCCACAAGCTTTGCAAAGCCTTTTTGAAGGGAGTTTTTCTACTCAGACCTCCTATAAGAAATCCTCCTCCTCCTTGGGACCTAAATTTAGTTCTCAGTTCCTTGATTCTCCACCCTTTCGAACCTGCAGCTTCCTGTTCTTTAAAATTGCTATCATGGAAGACTCTCTTTCTGGTAGCTATTACTTCAACTAGAAGAGTTTCAGAACTTCATGCACTCAGCTGTCGACCTCCTTATCTGTTGTTCCATAAGGACAGGGTATCTCACGAACCAACCGTCCTTTTTACCTAAAATAGCCTTGGTCTAACCTAAATCAAAGCATTGACCTCCTGTGTTTTTTCCAGAATATTCTAATAGGTCTGAACAAAATTGCATTGGCTAGATGTTCATCGTCAGTTAAGGTACTATTTGGATAGAACCAAACAATTCAGAAAATCTGACCAGCTGTTTGTCTCTTATGCAGAAGGCAGAAAGGGACTTTCTGTTTCTAAGGTATCACTATCTAGATGGCTAACATCTCTAATTTCCATTGTCTATGAAATAAGACACCAAAAGCTACCTAACAAACCTAAAGCCCATTCCACCAGAGCTTTGGCTACTTCTATAGCCTTCCAAGACAGACTGCCTATAGACACCATTTGTGCAGCAGCTACTTGGGCTACTCCTCACACTTTCATTTCACATTATAAGTTGGATTTAGCTTCCAGGCATAGAGCTAATTTTGGTTACACTGTGCTCAAGAGTCTGTTCCATTAGGCCACCCGGGACAAGGTGCTAGGGCCTTGGTCCCATCCAGCAAGAATGAATGCGAGATAGACAACTTAACATATAGAAGTTATGTTCTTACCATAGCGTTCCATGTTAGTTGTCTTCTTCGCCTTCTTCTTCTTAAGGGGCCCCACCCTCCTTCCCCCTGGCCTGGACAGACCTAGAGGAGTTTGATTGTGACCTCTCTTTCTACCACCTCTTTGCTATAGGTATATGCTCTGCTGTGCATATTTTTCCTGGATCAGGCTGTAGGTCACCGTTCTCTTCTCCCTTGTTTATAGAGGTGGACTTTGTTTCCAGTTATTCTGCTACTATTATTAGCTGGGCCTAGCTCACAAACGAGATCTGAGGTAACTCACGCCTAGCATTGTGGGATATAAGGGGAGCCTCGAGCCGGTGGAACCAACTCTCGAGCTTTTAGAGTGGCCGAGTCGGAGCCGAGGTCGGCTCCGAACCCATCCAGCAAGAAGAAGGCGAGAAGAAGACAACTAACATGGAACGTTATGGTAAGAACATAATTGATATTTGCAGTCAGGGGACTGAATAGAAGAGGCTAACATTGTCCATATCATACCAATTGTCTTCACATTGTAACTGGCAAGTTATATGAAGGTAGCATTGCTGTGGAATTGCCAACTTGGTCAGGATTGTCATATTTGGGATTTATATATTAACAATTTTGGAAATAATATTGTTTGCTTTCTACTTTGAATTGGTTTTGGATCAAGCCAAGGGTCTTGGTTGCTCTAATTGGGGCACTTTCATTTTGACTTCTTTATAGTCTTAACATCTGGCATTCACATAAGGGACAAATACGGCCTAAACAAGTGGTCATTCCACAAATTTATTGATCACCAATGGATCTAACCAACCTGTTGCAGGGCTTATCCTCAGATCATGATACTTTGGCAATATTTGGATGTGGTAATACAAGTAATCAGAATAATGAGCTGGAAGATTTGCCTTTGGAAAGTACATGTGAGGCACAATTTCTTAAATTAAATAAAAGCATGAGGTCCTTGCGGACTAATGTATGGCACTCAAAGCTCTGTAAAGCATACCTAACCAAAGGTATTTCACCAAGGGGGCTTAGGGTACGTATACAGCCATTAGTTAACATTGACAGAACAATGGGCTTTGGTTCAACAAAAAGCTTCCATGAGTTTTGGGGAAGTTCTAGCCGCCCACTATGAGAGAACTATTGATAAGGACATAATAGAAATCACTCAAATGTGTGCAGATATTCCGAAATTTGAAGGACCAGAATCCTATAATACTGGCCTTAGGAAACTTAGCCAGAATCGCTGAACTTTGGAACAACAATTGAAAGGTAGGAAAATGAGGAGGTTCCATAGGGATCTAGCTGACTATGAGAGTGGGCATCCCTTTTCCAATAATAAGCATGGCAGGTTTGAAAAACAAATAGAAAGGTTACCAAAAGGAAAAAAGACCAAGGTCCATTTTAAAGAAACCTCATCAAGCTAGAACACCTTGGGTGAGGAGTCCTCGTCAGGTTTTGAGCCTGATGCACAGCACGCTCCAGACTCCCCTGCTGCTAAACGAAGTAATACACATATCCCTTTAGGGGTAGGCAAAGGAGGGGAGGTAGGAAACACCGCAAAGGTAGACAATATGGAAAGATTGCTGAAACTGATGGTGCAGAAATAGATAACGTATTGAATATTTCAACCACCTCTCTGTCACCCACCCAAGTCAAAGTTTTGAATAAAGGTCTTAATTTTATACCTGTTTTTATATGTCTGAGGATACGTTTGCACAAGATATTACCTCATTTTGTAGATTACTTAACCTACGATTATTTTTTCAAACCGCATCTAATCCTGAATCGCAGGATGGTTTCAGATACCATAAATCAAATTTCACACCACCAATGCATCACAATGTTCTAATGTTACAGAATTGTATTCTCAAAGATCTGCATTTTCAGTCTAGGGAGTTACGTGCCAAATCCAACAACCTCTCAAAGATCGAAATGTAGTCTATCCATGAACTGGAAAACAATCATGATTTGGCAATATTACCTGCAGATAAGGGAGGGGCGGTAGTTGTCCAGGATTGGACCCAATATAATATAGAAGCTGAGAGACAGCTTACTGATGGTTGTTATACTCATATGATATTGGATCCAACTCCTGGTTTCAAGAAACAAATTGATCGTTTTTTTGGTATCAGCCAAAAATGAGGGAATCACCATGGATACCACTTTATATCATATTAAAGTGCTGGACCCTTTGAATCAATACATATACTGCCTACCCAAAATCCATAAGAATCTTGAAAATCCACCTGGTAGACCCATAGTCTCAGGTCGGGGCTCTATTACGAAACCACTATCCCAGTTTCTTACACAATATCTGAAACCACTTTTGAAATGGGTTAGGGCTCATATCCAGGACACTAAAAAATTCCTTAAGGTAATTTCTGAGATGCAGCTTGAGCCAGGGTGGTTACTCTGCACCCTAGATGTCTCTGCATTGTATACCAACATTCCCCACTGGGAGGGCCTGGAAGCATTAGAGTATTGGTTATACAAGTTGGAATTGTACCAAACTGGCTTCAGTACCTTTTTAGTTTGCCCTGCTTAACACTTTCTAACTAAGAATGTGTTCTACTATCAGAACAAATGTTATTTGCAAATTTAAGGCATGGCTATTGGAGCTTCTTTTGCTCCCATATATGCTGATCTATTTATGGCCCACCTTGAACAACTCATCTATAAAAATGCACACAGTCTATACCTAGATGAGATTGACATTTGAAGAAGATACCTGGATGACTGCTGGTTAGTATGGTGATCAGATTCTGATTATCTTATGGAGTTTGTTGGCTACTTAAATTATAACAAATGAGATATACAATTCAGTCAACTATAACATTGACAGGATTACCTTCTTAGATGTCATAGTAACTAGGAATAGTGACCATGCATTAGCATCAGAGGTGTATCGTAAATACCCCCAATACAACTCCCCTTCTTCATGCTTCCAGCTTTCATCCTCCACATATATGCAGAAACATTCTGAAATCACAATACTTGCGCATGAAATGAATATGTACAAATGATGCTACCTATGACGCCTATAAGGAAGATTTAACCACCAGATTCAGGAATAGAGGCTACAAAATGGGGAATATTTATGAAGCCAGACATTGGGTGGCCAATCGTGACAGGCAGTCCCTTTTGAGCTATAGGGACAAGTCCCTGGACAAGGACTCCACCATTCGACTGGTCACCACCTATGGAAGGAACACTGATGTTTTACTTAAGTGTTAGCAGACACTGGAACATCCTTTTAGCAGATGCCAAACTTTCCGATTTTTTTGGATGACAGATGTAATTTTTCTTTTAGGAGAGGTAAGAACCTGGGGTCATATTTGAGTCACTATAAACATGGATTGAGATGTAAGGGTGATTCCATACAAACAACTCTTATGGGGGACCAGCTTAAAGGATATTTTCCCTGTGATCATTGTACCCACTGCAGAAAAGTAATGAAAACAAGCCAGTTTAGTAGTAAAAATACTGGTCAAGTATTTGGTATTTTCTTTTTTGAAAATTGCCAGACGGATTAGGTGATCTATTTGGCTACCTGTACCTGTTCTGCGTTTTGTGTGGGACAAACATCCAGACCACTCAAATTCAGAATTTCTGAACACTATAGTGATATTGGGCATAAGAAGCTTACCAATGCTTTATATAAGCACACTGAGCCACACAAGAATGCATTTTTTTATTTCTGTGATATAATTACTGGAAACAGGATAAATAAAGCAGGATGGCATCAGATTTTGAATAGAAAGAAAAATAAATGGATTATTAATCTAGGGGGGGTTGTTTTCACCAGAACTTGGAGTACCTTTAATCAGGACTGCTAATTCATTAAATTAGAGCCTTAGCTAGTGGTTATATAAAAAGAGAGCAAGGTTTCATGTCTTCACTGCACTGATGAAGGCTATGTAAATTTTACAGCCGAAACTGGTCTGTTTTGTCTCTCATTTTATTCTATGCTTTTGAGTTAGTTTGGAATAAACACTGAATGCTAGTCTGCTGGCTCCCTTCTGTTTTGTATTGCTATTAGGTCTTTGGAGCCGTGCAGTTGCCATACTTGCAGGGGCTGCTCAACTCATACCTCCTATACTGAGCCAACAGATATCGCCAACATCCTGGCCAATAGATTTGTTGCCAACTTTACCCCTCCACCCCAAAAAAACAATCACAATACTGGAGGAATGACAGGCACCCAGCATTACTGCAGCACAGGTTAAAGCTGCATTGTCCAAGGCCAAGAATACAGCTTCCATGGGACCTGGCAATATCCCTGGATGTGTTCTGCATGAACTACAAAGTGAACTGGCAGCACATCTGAGTGCATTGTTCAATCACAGCCTCACCTCAGGCTTTGTCTCTACCGAATGGCGCACTGCTACAGTCATCCCTCTTCATAATGTAGGAGCGACTACAGACCCTGGGAATTATCGCCCCATTAGCCTGATCAGTCTGATATGTAAGGCGGTGGAGCGCATCATCATGGACTTAATTAACAAGAATATAGGGAATCTCCAAACTCTAGATCCCATGCAATTTGGTTTTGTGAAAGGTACATCATGACTACTCAACCTGCTTGACTTCTTTGAGTCCGTCACTAAAGCTGTGGATGAGGGCAAGTCAGTTCATACAGCCTACCTTAATCTGGTCAAGGCCTTTGATACCATTCCCCACACAGGAATTATTGATAGTCACTAAACTAGGCGTTAACCCATATATCACTAGGTGGGTTGCAAATTGGCTCACAGATAGAACCCACAGTGTGAAAGTAGTGGACTCCAAGTCAGACTGCCAACCAGTCACAAGTGGAGTCCCACAGGTATTAGTCCTGGGTCCTCTTCTGTTTGGCATCTACTTCTCAGAAGTCCGGGCCAACATGGAGGGACTCTGGCTGACCAAGTTCTTGGACTACTGCAAGGTGGGAGCCATTATTAACTCCCCGAGTGATGTAGACATACTACAGAAAGTCCTCACTGAGTCCAATGACTGGTCTCAAAACCATGGCCTTAAGCTTAATGCCATAAAATGTGTCATCATCCCCTTTGGGAAAAACTCTGTTCCCACTAAATACTACATCGATGGGAGCCCACTGAACACTGAAGGCATTATAAGAGATCTGGAGACGCAGGTTGACAGCAACCTCTCCTTTGGCCACCACATTGCCAGAAAGTCCTTCTGTATGGCACATCTCATTACCAAGGGCTTTGCATCCAGGAAGAAAGAGGTCATAATCTTTCTCTCTACTCTTCCCTCATTAGGCCAGTCAGTATAATGCCCCATTTGGCATGTACCTCACTAGACACATGCAACAGCTGGAAAGGCCACAAAAGTATCTCATGAAGAGGATCCAAGGCCTTAAACACATGTCCTACATGGACAGACTCAAAAAAAAAAACTCCAGCCATTCTTTGTCTCATATCGTCTACTAAGAGGGGATTTCTACTTGACTTACAAAGCCGTGTCTGACCCAGCTCTGTTAGAAATGCTACATCTAAAGAAATCCAAATCCCTCCACACCACATGCTCCAGAGACCTCAACTTCATTACCAACAACATGCTGGTGGGACAGATTCATAGCCCAGAGACTGCCCACTCTGGAATAGACTTCCCATACGTATCAAGCAGAGCACCTCACTGGTCCTCTTCAGGCGAAATCTTGATGAGTGGATGGGAAATATAAAGTTCACCCTGGGGATCACTGCAGTGGCTCTACTTGATAGAGGCACTGGGAACTAATGTCAGGCAGCACGATATCAGGGCACTTCTTTGGGCTAGGCTTGTAAAGGCTCCATGGCCATTAGCCTAGTACACATCTGTGAACCTATGAAAAGAAAAATCCACCCCATACCCTACATGTCTGTGCCATTTTTTTGTCCAACTGTTATAAAGTGAACATTTAACAAGAAATGCAAAGAGATCAGCCACAGAAGAAACTTTGCGGGGAGCTCTAAGACAAGTTTAGATCTCCGAACCTCCTCTTAGAAACAAGACGTGCCTCCAAGCACTTCAAAACAAGAGAATGACCTTGCCATTTTGCACCACATGTTCCTCCATGACCCTCCTGTGTTTGCAGATTCGAGAGCTACTCTTGTACTTTCTTGGGGTGCAATGGTTGTATGCTTGTTAGTTCATTGCAAAATGCATTTGTTTCATTGGTAATAAGTACTGTGACAGTGCATGGAAGATTTCCCTCTCTGAGATTTGATCCCTCTTCCCGTCAACTTGCAAGAATGTGAGTGAAACCTTAGACTACTTTGTGATTATTGTACATCTCACTACTTACTCACCACTGCTACTCACCCTGTCTTGTCCTCTGAAATGCTGTAAATGAAAATCCTATTTTGCCAATGATATTATTTCCCATATTTATATGGAATACAGTTCCCCACTGACATCATTTTGATGCGAGACCAACGTGCAGCTAGTGGCAAAGCATAATTAAAATGGGACACCAAGCTGTGACTTCAAATTTATATTATGTTACTAATGACAGTGTATAAGTCTTGTTACAGTGGCTATCAGAACAGACCAAGTATCTGTGAGTTATATGAATGACACTGACTTCGTTTAACTCCAGTCTGCAGCTGTGTGCCTTGTAATTTTCTTTCCGATTGGTAGTGACCTGACACCTGGCTCAGACTTTTACATGCTGTCTTGATTGTCCTTTTATCTGCAGAAAAAAATAGTTTTTTTTTTTTAATTTTTTTTCAGGGCTGTCAAACAACCATGTCCTTTGACATAGATTTTTATAATTTCTATTTTTTTTTCTATTTCTTGGATTATGATGATCAGTCAAAAGCTACCAACTGGCTTTACTTTGGAAGTCACTGCAGTTCGCTAACAATGTTTGGTATACTAGCGATTGCATAAAAGTGCAAGGGACATAGTAATTATGCAAAAATGGCATGCTGGACTGAAAGTTTTGGAAAAATAAAGTCAAGTTGTAGCCATTTCTGTGTTTTTTTCTTTCTTTTTTTTATCTTTTGCATCGTAAACCCTTCAAACTTTGATAAACAGTTAAAGTTGTGGCATTGTGTGTGTTTATGTATACATACTTATATTTGTATAGGTATATACAAACTCCTTTATACAACTTAATAAGTTGTGTACATAGTTACAGATGCAGACTACATACGTATATGTTTTTAAAAGCTGAAACACTGTTTATAGGTGTATACTTGGCTAACGATCTCTCACCATCCAAGGTTTGAAACTCCTGCCCAAGCCCAAGTCCAACAGGCAGTCAGACAAATTGGGAAATGAAGGTGCTGCTCGGAAATCCGTGGCACCGCATTATTTTGCCCTCAAAACCGACAAATGCCGAGGAATTCGGTATAGTTGAGAGTACGTTCTCAACCTTCCAGATAATAAAAATGAGATTAAATCTCTATCCAGTGGTGAATTTTTAGTGTTTTGCCATCTGGTACAGAGGTGATCAAAAAGTGTGATGAGAGGCAAGCTGATCCAGGGAATCTCTAAGATTTTTCAGCCCTCCTTTTCCATATTTTTCAAGGGATTTTTTAACACCTCATCCAGTTTTGTCAAAAAGCAGAAAAAAACAGTTTCAACAAAATACAGGTAAACAGACAATTAAGAAGAAATGGCAAAGGAGCTTCTACAAAGAAGCCTTGAACCACCGAAAACCAAGGACAGTCCAAGTCTGAATGACAATTCAAGAGACCTTGCGATCCCCTCCACACCTGGCCCCTTTTTTCTTCCAGAAAGACAGAATCTCCATTTTCAGCAACAGATAGTTTCAGACAAATGGGTTCTGAAAATTGTTAATTAAGCTTACAGATGGCAGTGACAGGAAATCCCTTCTTTCCAAGGGGTGGGAGAGGGGTGTCATTCCTCATCCTTGAGAATCAGACTCTTGTTTCCACCCGTTCATTACATGCTGTTCCAGGAAGAGAGAGAACCAGTTCCTCCTTCCCAGGTCAGAGTGTTTTTATTCAAGGATGTTCCTGGTGCTAAAGAAAGTGCTTGTTTCTGGACCATTCTTTTCTAAACCTGTTTGTGATAATGCCCGTATTCAAAATGATGTCACTTAGCAACTTGTTCCTTCATCTTCCTTTTTCAAGTTTCCTGGTAACCCACTACTTAAAAGATGCTCATCATCGCATCCCTATTTATCCAGCCTTGAGGCATTTCTTAAGGTTTTGTTTGTTTGTTTGGATCGCATTATCAGTTCCCTGCCTTATCCTTTGGACTACCCACAGCAACAAGACTGTTCATTAAGTGTCTAGCTCCATTTATAGCTTATTGCAGGCGACAGGGTATCCACATTTTTCCATGTTAAATGACTTGCTTATCTAAATAAGGAAAAATACAAATACCATATTTAGATGACTTGGTTATCTTAGCAGAGTTTTTTTTTTCAAAATCTCTGGATTCTCTCTTGGGAGAGAGAGCTCTTACACAAACTGCGATTCCAAGAAAACATTCTGCAGTCTTTCTTTACTCCTTCACAGAGGATTGTATTCCTGGGATGTCAACTAGACACTTAAGAGCAAAGAACTTTTCTTCCACAAGAAAAAAATAGATCCAGGAGCACAAACACCTGTCCTGTACAGATAGGCTAACAGCCCTGCCCTACTTAATCTCGTACAGACTGCTCAGAGGTGACCTGTGTCTGGCATACAAGGTCATCTCAGACTCAGCCTTGATAGAGTTGCTGTATATCTGTATGTCAAACTTCACTCGCGCAACCCACACACAAGGCCTCAACCTGGTCTGTGACATTAATAGAACTTGTTGGTGAAAGATTTCCTTCTCCATGTCAGAGTACCTCACTAGCCCTCTTTAAGAGGAACCTGGATGACTGGATGGGAAATGGAAGATATACCCCTGGGAGCCCACCTGTGTCCCTGCTGGACTTTCTGGTTTAAAATCCGTATTTGAGCTCGTTTCCCACCTTTCCTGTGACTAGTCTAGTCCAGATACAGATTTGCTATATCCAGGACTGTTTGTAAGCTTCTGAGCCCCCCAAGCCTTTCTATGTTAGAGGGAAGCCTTCTAGCTTATCAGTGGGAGTGGTAAGCTCTACGTAGCCTATCTACCACAAGAGTGGTTGCTGGCCCAGAAATTGTAGTTTATTGGCCGTTTGGACAGTTTTTCCATTTCTTTCAACCTTATGGTCTAAAAGCCAGTGTTTGCGCTTTTTCCCACCTTTCCTGTAAATAGTCTAGTCCAGATACAGATTTGCTGTATCCTGGACTGCTTGTAAGCTTCTGAGTCCCACAAGCCTTTCTGTGTTGGAGGAAAGCCTTCTATCTTATCAGTGGGAGTGGTAAGCACTTGGTTGCCTACCTACCACAAGATCCAGGTACAGATTCTTAGTTTTAGCCCTTGAATTTGCTTATTCTTGCTCAGCACTTGTTCAGAACTTGTTGTTAGCATTAAATAAGCTACAAATTACTACAGCACTCAACATTCCTCTTTACCTAGAGGAGAACAATTTTTGTACTTACTTTCCTCACTTGGTTAGAGAAAAACAGCTCTTACACTCGATTTCTTCACTTGTCTAGAGGAAAGTAGTTTTTTATTCAGGCATATCCAAGGGTCCCAGTGTTCTCTCCCATCTATCTGATGAATCTGGGCATCCTGGGGCACAATGTAACAGTTGCCTCATGTACACAGACAACCCTCTCCTCCTACCACCCAACACTACAACCTGTGAGAGATGCACTTGTCTAGCCAAACTGGAGGTAGAGCTCTCTCCGACCAAGACTGAACTTGATAGCCAAGAGGAGAAGGTAAGCACATGCACCACACCACACTCATCACATAGTCCCACAAAATCTACACCACCAAATCCACACATAGAAACACAAAAACATTCACGGAGGCTCTCAATAACAATCTGCTCAAGCAACAGAGACCTCCAAAGCAGAAATGCAAGCAACCTCCACCCCCAACACAACCCAAATGACACATAGCCCACAGACTGTGTGCCAATAAACCACAGCCCATAAGACAAAACAATGTACCCAGCACACTAGTCATAGGTGAATCTATAGTCAGGCACACTGATGTCCCACTCACCAGGCTAAACAAGGAGAAGGTTACTGTCAGCTGCCTGTCGGGTACCAGGATCCGCCACGTAACCCAGGCACTCAGGTCACTCCACAACAAGTACAAATATGACTCTATCATTGTCCATGTTGATATGAATGACCTGAGACATACCTCCCTGGACTATATGAAAAGAGACATGGAAGAGCTCTCCGATCTTGTAGCCCAGGCAGGTATGACCCTGTCCCTGAGTAGCATCCTGCCATCACCCATAATGATGCTGCAGTACAAGGACAAAATGATTGACTTCAACAATTGGCTAAGCTTCTGGTGTCATTCTAAGGGGATCCAGTATCTGTATGCCTGGGACGACATGGTCGACAGACCACACTGCTTTGCCAGAGATGGCCTGCACCTGTCACCCTGGCTAGGTTCAAATGACAAATTCACTACCGTAACAGGAACAGGCAAGCAAAAACTGAGTGTAATGCTACTCAATGCTAGAATTCTAAATCTCAAAATGCACTCACTCGAGGCACTCCTTAAAATGGAGAACATTGCTATCTGTGCAGTGACTGGGACCTGGTTCAAGGCTCTAGAGAGCACCCCTGCATTACCAGGCTTTAACTCATACCACACTTTTCAGCCATCTAACCTGGACCAGAACACCAAAGGCGGAGGTGTGTCCATATTCATTAAGGATATCCACACCTCCAGGCTAGTTGCACAGCATAATGCATCTGAGGTTGCAACTAACTCTGGACAAAACTGCAATCAATCCAAATTGTAGCTCATTACAGATCCCTCACCATGCCCCAGGATTCCCACTCCTCTTTTCATGATATACTGGAAAATATTAGGGTTCAACCAAACACCCTAATAATGGGCAATTTCAACTACATCACCATTAACTGGGAAAACTACTCATGTACCAACTCCACTTTCTGGAATTCATAAATTCCAGTGCCCTGGATCAACTTATCCACACTCCCACCAGGGACAACAGTATCCTAGACCTGCTCATTACCAATATGAATGACCGGTGTTCCACACCTGAAGTCAACTCCTTGTTGGTCAGATCTGGCCATAAGCTAATCACTCAAGATGTCCACATCCCACCCCCACCCACCATTAAGGAAACCATGGTAAAAAAATTTCTCCAAAGCCAACTTCATGATGCTTAAGACAGAAGTGGCGAACTTCAAGACACCCGTGCAAATGGACAATACAGTTACGACTGCTGAATCCTACGCAAATGCACTCTATAAGCTATCCCAAACAGAACCAAGATGCTATCCTCCAAAAAAAAGGAAGCCAATCTGGTGGTCTCCTGCCATAAACAAACTCTACAACAGAAGGAAGAAACTGTTGCAAAAGGGAGTAAAATGACATGAGTGGAGGAGCTCCCTGGTCAGCCTCAGTAAGAAGCTGAAATCCCCTTATAAGATCCTCCAAAGCTAGCTATGAAAACAAAATTGCCACTGATTCTAAGGGCAACCACAAAGCGTTCTATAGCTATGTCAAGAATCTCAGTGGCAACACCCAGATCTGCTCAGAGTTACAGCACACCGACATGAAAATTACAGAACCAACTGATATTGCCAGCATCCTGGCAGGTACGTTCAGTGCTAACTTTACCCCCCTCTCACCCCCTAAAGGGCCCATATCTATATAGGAAGAATGCAGAGTCCCCTGTAATCACATCTATGCAGGTAAAAGCTGCATTCTCTAAAACCAAAAACATAGCATCCATGGGACCACACAACATCCCAGGCTGCGTTTTACATGAACTTCAGAACGAACTGGCTCCCCACCTAAACACCATGCTCAATCATAGTCTCACATCAGACTTTGTGCCCACTGAATGGTGCACAGCAACAGTTATTGCACTCCACAAAGGGGAGCCACCACTGATCCTGGGAACTATCGCCCTATTAGCCTAGTCTGCAAGGCCATGGAACGTATCATTGTGGAACTCATAAACAAAGACATTGATAACCTCCAAACTCTGAACCCCACCCAGTTCAGGTTTGTGAAAGGCAGATCATGCCTTCTGAACCCGATTGCCATCTTTGAGGCAGTGACCAAAGCCGTAGATGAGGGTAAGGTGGTTCACACAGCCTATCTTGACCTCGCCAAGGCTTTCAACACCATCCCCCATTCTGGAATTATAGCTAAACTCATTAAACTAGGTATAAATCCCTACGTCATAAGATGGGTTGCCAACTGGCTCACTGACAAGAACCCACACTGTAAAAGTTGCAGACTCCAAATCTGACTTCAAACTAGTGACAAGTGGAGTACCACAGGGTTCAGTCCTGGGACCCCTCTCCTGTTTGGTATCTACTTCTCTGAAGTACAGGCTAACACAGAATGCCTCTGGCTAATGAAGTTCGCAGATGACTGCAAACTAGGAGCCATAGTAGAGTCCGCAAATGATGTGCACTCCACATTTAGATT
Organism: Protopterus annectens; assembly: GCF_019279795.1. Lineage (NCBI taxonomy): Eukaryota > Metazoa > Chordata > Ceratodontiformes > Protopteridae > Protopterus > Protopterus annectens. The sequence goes on from NC_056747.1 coordinate 489,581,212, forward strand.
TAAAACCATTTTGAGTTTTAATAAGCATGATGTCCAGATAACTAATACAATCGCTATTGGCTTGGTAAGTGAAGGACAAAAAAGATGTAGAACCATTAATGTGTAAAATAAAATCATCTAGCTCTTTCTGGGTCCCCTCCCAAATGACAAAAATGTCATCCAAAAATCTGAAATAAGCTTTTATATTGGTGAAAAATGCACTCTCAAAAACATGTTGAGTTTCCCATTCTAGTAAGACCAGATTAGCGTAGATGGGGGCACAAGCTGCCCCCATAGCAACTCCACTCACTTGTTTATAAAAATTACCTTCAAAGGTAATAAAATTGTTATCTAAAACTATTTCCATTAATTCTAGTAACAAAAGCTTCCTGTCGGATGTTAAATCAGAATGTTTGTGGATACTAGTTTCAAAAAAACTCAAACCCTTCCTTCCTTCCTTTTAAATCTTAGATCTATAGAAAACCCACATGGTGTAACAGTTACCTCCATTTTGATAGCCAACATCCGCATTTTCAGAAGAAAAGTATTATAAAAGGACAAGCTGTTAGAGTGGCGAGGATGACATCAGAATTTGATGACCTCTTAGAGGAATTTTCTATTCCAGGTGAAATGTTTAGGGAGAGAGGTTACCCCAGAAAGTTGTTAGTAGAGACACTGGGGGAAGTGTATCAGGGATGGGGTACCCGTTATAAACCTTTACTTGGCCCACCGCTTGTCCACTACAGTCAACCTAGAGCAGAAATCCAAGGATTTTTCTGGATCATGTTCCATTGAACACAACAACTTTTCCTTGGTTTTCAAAAAGATTTTGCAGGACAATTGGCCTATCCTTAAGACAAACACAGACGTTATGGAGGTAGTAGGAAACAAACCTACTTTCATACACCGAGTGGGCAACAATTTTAAGAGAACCTTAGAAGGAAGGGATACTTCATTCAGGCATGTTAGGGGTACCCACCCATGTGGTAGATGTGTACAGTGTCCATGTATCCACACCTCAGACAGTATTATTTTGAACAATGGCCTGGGGAGTATAGTAAAATTTTGTAAGGGCAATTGTTATACCAACATGGTAGTTTATTTGGCAACCTGTGGCCATTGCCCAAGTTTTTACGTGGGCAAAACAGAACGGCCACTTAAAGAAAGGATATATGAACACAGGAATGACATTAGAATTAAAAAAGAAACCAGTGCCCTATACAAACATACAACATCTTGTCACTTTCCTCCACTTTTTAAATTTGGCATCATTGATGTTGTGGACATAGAATCTAAAGGGGGAGATGCCAAAAATCTCCTGTTACAAAAAGAGATTAAATGGCAATTGAGACTCTGGTCCAACATCCCCCCCAGGACTCAACGAATACATTAACATAAAAGCCATTTTGGTTGGTAAAGCTAACTATGTCTAAATCCATACCAATTTTACTTTATTTTTTACAAAAAAAATAGATTTACTATACTAATGAAAGGATTCATCTTGTATTTTACTATTTCATTTTTAACAGACATATAACACAAAGGATTTATACATTTTTCCTATAACTCAAATATTAGCACATTTAGACATATATTTTTTAATTTTTAATATTTACATATTTAAATATTTACATATATACATATTTATATATTTATATTCATACATTTATATACATACTTTCATGTCTCTTCAGCATTTTCATTTATTTGTAACATTTAATTGAGTTTCATGTGAATTTTTACAAAAAACAACCTTGTGGAGCTTTAATCAACCTGTGATATAAGCATTTTAAGCATCTTTTTGATTCTAATTAATTTTAACTGTTTTTTTTAAATTCTTAATTGTTTGATTGAAATATTGAAGGGAAATGTTTCTGGGTATATGCACATGACACTTATAAAAAGCCTTTTGCACCAGTGGGATTTCATCTGATGAAGTTTGCCTAGTAGCAGACGAAAGCGCTCATTTCTGAACTGGACCTGTTGTTATTGATTTCATTAAAGGATTTGGCTCTACCAGTGGAACAGTGATTTTTTCTTAAGTGAGAAAATGACTTAAATTGTTTATACCATTGATCTGCCAAAATGTATGCCACAGATTATAATCTGGACAAATTATTATACTTTTCTCATAACAACGCAGGCTCAGTTTGTCTAAGTATCACATCTGTGCGTCCGGTAACTTCTTTCTGACTTCCCTTTGTAAATTTAAGGGTGATAACTGAGATTCTCCGAACTATGGAAATGTAAGTAGGATTGGTGGAAAAATACATACATCTTGTGAAATTGCTATATCTCAGAGAATTTCTTTTTCATCAAGGTTCAGTTATCTCAAAGTTGGTGCACAGAAGTAGTCTGGGTATGGGGAGTGTAGGGTCTTGCACCTTAGAAAAATGCTTATGAATTTGCAACAGTGACTTTAACAGATCATTATTTATATTGAATTGTGCCTTATTTTTTTTGTAGTTTTGGGACTTACACTGTCAAATCTCAAACTTCCAGTAGGGCATTATTCACTCTCACTCATACCCATCCTAAATCAAAGTTATGACAGAAATTCTAACTCTTTTTCCACTTGACATCCATCCCAAGCATAATCCAGCAGAAACTGAATCCCCACCCCCATTGCTCATGTGTTTTATACAAAAGTATATTCATTAGTACATATCCATTCTCAGTAACTCGCTCACCATAAGCTCTGGTATAACTGTAGTACATCTCCTGTCTGTACACCAGTCCCAAGCAACAGATATTTAAATCCTGCCTCCACATGGCTTAGTTTTCACCAGTACAATCCTTTTTATAAATGGAAGCCCACCCTCCTTTTTACACACTTATCCCTAACGTGATCCTTTGTAAAACTGCAGATCCTCCCTTCTTAATACTGCTTCCATTCCAGTCTACCAGATCCACCTGATAAATTGAGGATGCTGGTGCAGCATCATACTGTTGCCAAGGAATGTGTCAGCTCCCACAACCCTGCGGCAGCCTTGTGAGCTCCACAGTCACTGCCTTCAGGGGGTGAGTTTGTGCTTCCTTCATTGCTCAGCCACCATACTAAGTGGCATACCTCTTATGCAGCCTGTAGCCTACCAGATTCGTAATGTTACTTCATTGCAGTGAGCCTAGGCTGCCTCCCTCCCCCAGGATGGGTGAGTTGGCATCGTCTTCCTCCCTGCGGCCTGCTGTTGATTGAACACTAGTCCTGTGGGACACAGTAAGGGCTTTATGTCTGATTTAAAATACCCGTTTCTTTTTTTCTCAGATTGCTTTGTTGCTTTTACTCTGTTTTACTTTGTATCTTGTGTTATGATTGCAAGGGATTAACCATGGCTAGGGTAACATACAAATGTACCAAAGCAAAAAGGAATCTTGTGGAATAGCTCAGCCAACTGTACAAGGAACACTCTGATTAAAGTGAGAAAAAAACAATTTATTAAGTGTTCTTTGGACAATTGGCTAAGCTATTCCTCAGGATTCCTCTTTTCCTTGGTTTCTTATCTATAGAATCTTTGGGAAAGTTTTTTTCTTCTGGCAACATAGAAATATAGCAGCTTGAGCCAATAATGTAAACCTTATTCTTCACAGTGTGGATCTGTGCTGATAATCAAAGGAATATTACTCCCAGTATGCTGTCTCATCCTGTAGATACTGTGAAGTGCAAATATGCTTTATATGCCTCTGTTCTATCAATTAAATCAAAACTTTTTCTTCCTGTCGCTGAACTTTTTTGTAGATGTTGAAAGAAGGAGGACTCCTGTATGCAGCTTTGTTACACCTTTGGAGGGCTCAGAAGCAGATGAGCATCGTAAGCCAGAGGTGAGTTCTAGAAAATTTTAGATGATATTTTGTAGAGATTAACAATGTGCTACTTATTTTGAATATAAACTGAACTGTGAGCCAAAATGTACAGAGACTTAAATCTTTTAGAGTAATGTTTGTATTTTCCGGTACAGCACACAGAAAATTCATTGAAGTGGTGTAAGGCAAAAACCTGTGCTACTTGAAATACCTGGCTTCCTTATTGCTAACAGATGTTCTATCCCCCCCCCCTTTCGTTATGGAAACTCTGTATTTCAAAGCTTCGGACAGAGGTCCAAAGACAAGTGACTGATGGGAAACAAAATCCGGAGGATGCAGCTTATTTTTTCCCCATTTCCTGGCAGAAATAGCCAAAAACAGGTACTCTTATGTAAGCCTCCCCCTTCTCTCTCTGCATGTGTGTGTGTGTGTGTGTGTGTGTGTGTGTAAATATATATATATATATATATATATATATATATATATATATATGTATATACACACACACACACACACACACACACACACACACACACACACACACACACACACACCCCTGAGTGTGTCTGTCTTTTGCTCTCTCTAGGCATTTGCAGCAATGTTTTAGTAGTGTAAACAGCATGATTAAGTGCTGTTGTTGCAACTTGTTTTGAGTCATGGCTGGGGAGTCTGCCCCCTCCCCCCATACTCCAGATTTAACACTATTTATCAACAGTATTCCACATTGCCATATTGCTCTGAATGGACACTTTTTGGCTTCCTAAAACATGTTGCTAGTTATTCAGTAACTCTTGCAACCATTTTATTCTAAAGGAAGGCCACACACTAATTTTCATAACCCCCACTTTTCCCAAATCTGCAATAGTAGAAAAGTAAAGCAAAACAAATGTAAGGCTTGAAACTTAGCAAACATCCTTAGCTATTTTAAACAGTTATTTGTACTTGAGTGACACTTTTTTGATGAGTGACTGTACAGACACCATACTAAGTGAAGCGTAACAGAAACAACAGTCAGACAACTGAAAACAGAAATGGAGAATTCTGTTCTTACCCTACAAAAGTGACTTTTCTTTTTTTAAGATTGTTGCCTCCAGCTCTTCATACCTGACATGAGCCCATTCCACTCTCCAACCCTACCCACAGATCCCACCCCCTACTTAACTTATATCTAGTTCCAAGATCAAAGTATCCAATCAAATATTTCTCCCCCACACAATGAGAAATACAGTAAGCTCTCGGTTAACTGGAACTCAAGGAACCAGAAAAAAATTGAAGAAATGCAGTACAGTATAAATAATTCAGTTTTAATTGTGTTGCACTTTAACCCCCCCCCCTCCCCCGCAGGAACATAGCTCAAGTTTTTAGAGTTTTAACAAGGAAGATGCAAATAAATTTCCTCTCTCCCCAACCTGAGAAGTCAAACTGCTAAAATGTCAACATTCGCTCCATACTCAGTTGGTATCAGATTGCACATTTTCTCTCCGATTTCTCACACACACTGTTCAGCTTTCATACATCTCTCTGATCTCTCACACACCATCACTACTGCTTTCATACATGCATTTTCTTTCTCTCTCTGTTCAGTTTATTCAAATTCAATACCATTCCACTCAGCATGCCACTGAAAACCGTTCCGAATGCCACGCTTTCTAGGGGAAATACAAGTTTAAAATTTTATTCCAGCTAGGCTTTTAATTACTGTATTTCAGTATTAAAATCAAATCAATACAGTGTTGATGGTGTGGTATAGTATAGGGTACAGTGTTTGTCAGGTCTATTTTTAATAGTAACTTTCAAACAACCAGAAACTGCAGTTATCCGGCATCTACCAATCCCTATGGGTGCCTGTTAACTGAGAGTTTACTGTAATGGCATTCCATTGCTACTGCTATATACAACTAATACAATGTGTCCTGCTAATACCAGTCCCTCCTGTAGACTTTCCTGCCATCATTATTCAGTCACTATGTCTCAGACAGGTTCCTATTACATGATCAAAAGTATAAAACTTTGAACACCACAAGATCGAACTTGTATGTTCGAAGTTTTATAATTTCAAACACAAAAAAAAAAAAAAGTAACTAACTGTTGTTAGCAGGGGGCAAGCCCCCCTGCACCCCCCACACCCCCGCTCTTTAAATATACCAACTCCGAGATCGCACTACAGTGTGGAAAGGGAATATTTTCCTTAACTGCACTGTAGTGCGATCTCGGAGTTGGCATATTTAAAGAGCGGGGGGTGTGGGGGTTGCAGGGGAGCTTGCCCTCCTGCTTACAACAGTTATTGAGCTGTTTTGTTTTGTTTTAATTCAAATTGCTGAAACTTCAAACATTTGTGTTCAGTGTTTTCAGGTTCGAAGTTTCAGCAATTCGATAACGCAGTAGGAACCCGTCTCAAACATGCCCAAGAACTACTACCTCCATCCTAAGTATACTACTAATTACTCTGTTATGCAACCACATATCACATTCACTTAGTTTATGCTGTAATCATTGCATTAAAAGCCGCATACTTGCAAAAGCTATAATCCAGAAAAATAATTACTCCATTATCTCCGTAATCTATGGCACCAATCCATTATACTTGTTCCAAATCTTATATTTAAAGTGCTTCTCAAAAACTCAACCTCCCGTCCTTACCTAACTTTTCAAAGTCACCCCTACAACAAGAAAACTTAGTGGCGACATGCATCCCAGCCCTTGACCTTCAACAACTACTCCCATTATCTCCCCCCACCAACTCTGCATACAAAAAACATTTCACACTACCCCATAAATCACACAAAAATCCATTTGTCAAAACTTATTAACTTAGACATTCAAAGCATCTGTAATAAAAATAACCATTTCAAGCTTGAGTTGCTACCAGTAGTCCTCATGTTAGGACATAAACAGAAACTTGGCTGAATTCACAAGTTGCTAATGAAACAATACCCCTCCAGGGATATGACATACTGCAGCTAACCACAAAAACTGAGGAAGCCTGGTCATTGTATATAAAAATAATCTACACATACAAGCCCAATCTCAAGACCTACCCATTTCAACAAAGCTGAAATTATTCTCATTCTTTCAGATTGATCCACATAAAATCCATGTGTGCAATAGCTCTCTCCGTCTTTGTGTCTGTGTGTGTCTATGTGTGTGTGTTTGTGTGTGTATATATATATATATATATATATATATATATATATATATATATATATATATATATATATATATATAATCACTGCATAGTAACAGAGAGAGTAATCCCTCCCTTCTTGAAGATGAATTAAACTAAGTATTCCTAAAGATGCAACCTAAAGCAGTCATACTAGGGGACATTAATATTAGCTGAGGAAACTATACTGACAATCCAAATAGTTAACAGTCCATACAGTTTTACATAATTGATACTCTGCCCTATCAGAATCCATAAATCAGCTGATAAAGCCAATGTCCCACACTGGCTGTTGACTAAAAATCCAGAAAATATACAACAGTTTGATACACTACCAGACTTGATAAGTGACCACCATGCTAACTACATAATCAGACCCCACTTAAACTCAAAAGCTCCCCCCAGAGTACAGTTTAGTCTACAGTTTAAGCAAGTTTAATTCAGATATTTTTTGGGCTATTCTGAACTAGTTAACAAATACTCAAAAATCTCCTGATAGATGATGCAGCTGTCACTTCCAATAATATACTAATAGATGTATTAAACAAGCAAGACCCATAAGAAAAAAATCCTGAAGACTAGACCTACCCTTGTTGACTTTCTCTCCAAAGAAACATGAAAGAAAGATTTAAAAATGGCAACTAATAAATTAATAGATTACAAGCCAAATATTAACAGTATAAATCACTTGGAGATAAAACAAAAAAGCACCTAAATAAGGACAAAAAGGAATACTAATAAAAAACAGAACGAAAAAACAAACATGAAAACAATTCTGAGCTGTTCTAAGTCACTATCAACAAGCTGTTCAAACCTGGCAAAATCCCATTGACTAATCAACCAGAAAGTGAAACTGCTGCAGCTTTCAACTCATTTCATTAAGCCAGCCACCATGATACTCAGTATCCGTACTGACAGAGCCCTCTCCTTTTTTACCTCACCCTGTCAATAATCAAGAAGATTCTTAGCTTCAGGCTGTACCCACAACCACCATTAAAATACTCCTACCAATGCTTAAAACATCAACACTCTGCAAATAACCTCATAGCTGAATAGATAAAAATAGGAGCCGAGTCTCTTCTTTATCAAGTCTTCATACTAATTAAAAAGGTCTTGTCCCTACCATCTGAAAACAGAGTTATATTATCCCACCACACAAGGGTCGGTGGAACTGAAAAACTATAGACCAGTTGCTATTCTAAATTATAAGAAACATGCATACATAAACGAGTTCTATAATATCTTCTAGACATTAAACTGCTGTCCAACATCCAGTATGGATTTTACCCAGACACAGTACAAAAACAGATTTCATTTCTTTCCTAAATAACACTCATCACAATAGTAATGAACTAGTCTCCCCAACCTTCCTCAGTCAGAAGTCTTCTGACACAGTCTCCCACATTAAAGTACTTCCACACCTTAGAAGACCTGAACATGTCCCACCAAACTCTCCTGTGGTTCCAGAGCTACCCAAGTAATAAAATCCAAGCAGTCAAATGGAAATCCACCCACTCAGCATTTCTCCCTGTAGGCATAGTAGTCAAAGAATGATCACTATGAAGGCTGTTCTCCAACATATTCATCAACGAGCTCCATACATCCACAGGTCGAGCCAAAATAATTCAATATGCTGATGATGCCACTCCTGTATGCACGGGTGACTTCCATGCATGAACTGAAAAAACTTATGCAAGATGCATACAGTTCAGTTGAAAATGGACTTCAAGGCCACTGTCTAAGACTAAACCATCCAAAATCTAGAGGTTTTCCATTCCATGAACATAACTGCTTCAACACTCAATACAATTTCATCCCAAAATATAAAAATATATGCCATCCCACATGCAAAAAAGTACAGTTTTGTACCTACCATAAATGTAGATGTCCGATAGATATGCAACTGCAGTCCTTATATATTGGTTGTCCTGCCTCAGGCAGCCCTTCGGTCGGCTGGATTCCAAAGTCTGGGTCCGGCGTCGGCTGATGTCGCCTCCTCCCCGACGTCAGAGCGGCTGGGGTATAAAAGTATCAGCCGACGCCATCTTCCTCAGTGTTTCTTGCCCCAGATGCCAGGTGCCCTCCAAGGAAGGCTAAATTTAGAACTGGATAAAAAATTCCAGACATACACAACAGTAATAAACAGATACACCATAACAGATATCCCCAGCTAAATAGAAAGGAGTGAAGTGGACCCAATATACAGAGGGGTAGGAGGGAGGGAAAACCTGACTGCAGTTGCATATCTATCGGACATCTACATTTATGGTAGGTACAAAACTGTACTATGTCCTTCAAGAATGCAACTGCAGTCCTTATATATGGGTTGAATACCATAGCCAAGCTGGGGGTGGTAGGCTCTAAGAAAGAGATGGTGTAGCTAAAATGTCCTGCAGGACTGCTGAAGCAAAGCCTGCTCGGGATCTGGAATATACAGGAAGGTTGTAGTGCTTGGAAAATATATGCATGGAGCTCCATGTAGCAGCTTCTAGAATGTCCTTTGTAGCCACCCCTCTTAGAAAGGCTGTGGAGGTGGCTGTAGCTCTGGTGGAGTGTGGCCTGATATTGGCTGGCACACCTTTTCCATGGAAAGAATAACAGAATCTGATGCAATGTCCAATCCATTTTGAAATTGTTTGTTTGGAGATTGCCTTTCCTTGCACTCCAGCAGCGTATGCTACAAATAGTTGGTCAGACTTTCTGTTGGCCTTTGTTCTGTCCAAGTAGTAGCGCAGTTGTCTGTGTATGTCCAAAGTGTGCAGCAGCTTTTCCCCTTTATTTTGAGGATTGGGGAAGAAGGTAGGCAGGTGAATTGCTTGATTTAGAGACACCCTGGATATCACTTTTGGCATAAAAGAAGGATTGGTTCTTAAGGAAACTCTGTCCTGATGAAAAATGATAAATGGAGGTACTGCCATGAGGGCTTGTATCTCCGATACTCTTCTTGCTGAGGTAATTGCCAACAGAAAAACTGTTTTCCAGGAGAGAAATTGCAATTCCGCAGATGCTGCTGGCTCAAAAGGAGGAAGAGTTAATTTTTCCAACATGAAGTTGAGGTCCCATGCAGGCACTGGTGGTTTTCTGGGAGGTTTGATATTCTTTATCCCTCTTAGAAATTGTCTTAGTAAAGGATGTGACAACACAGGTGGATCAGTGTTGTATTTTGCTGAAATTGCTGAAGCGTTTATTTTTATGGAAGAATAGGAAAGGCCATTATGCAGCATTTCTGCCAAGTATTCTAGTATCTGTGGGATGCTCATTACTGATGCATCCTGACCCTTGTTGGCATTCCAGATGTTGAATCTCTTCCATTTGGCTGAATAGGTTTTTCTGGTGGAAGGTCTGCGTGCTTCCAATAAGATCTGTTGAACTTCCTTGGAGAGAGAAATATGGGGAGAACTCATGGAACCCTCCAAGCTGTCAGCTGCAGAGTTTGCAGGTTGGGATGAACCATCCTGTAATTGTGCTGGGTCAAAAGCAGAGGCCATTGAGGCAGGGGCCACGGCGTGGTGCAAGTTATGCTCCTTAGTAATGGATACCAGTGCTGTCTTGGCCAATCTGGAGCTATTAAGATGCCTTTCGGTTGTTCTGCTTTGATCTTCAGTAACACCTTGGTCATTAATGGTAGAGGTTGGAATGCATAGATTGTTAGAGAGTTCCAGCTGAAGGAGAGAGCATCCATTCTCCAGGCCTGTGGATGGCGTGTCCTCAAGCAGAACTTTTTCAGATGATCATTGAGGTGTGAGGCAAAGAGATCTATGTCCGGCCTCCCCCATGCATGAGTTATTTGTGCAAAAATGTCTGGATGTAACATCCATTCATGTGGGTCCAGGATGTTTCTGCTTAGACTGTCCGCCAGAACATTGTCCTTGCCTGGAACAAACTGGGATTGCAGCTGTATGTTCAGTTTCAGGGACTTTTCCCAAAGAGTCATTGTTAGTCTGCAGAGGGGGTAAGAATGAGTACCTCCCTGTTTGTTTATGTACCACATAACAGTGGTGTTGTCTGTCTTTATTAGCAGTTGACCTTGTTGAAGATATTTTCCAAAGGCCTCGATTGCATGTATTACTGCTAACATCTCTTTTTGATTGATGTGTAGCTGCACTTCCCGGGGGGCCCATTGCCCTTGAATGCATCTGCCCTCCATGTGCGCCCCCCATCCATGGTCTGAGGCATCTGTTGTAATGGTTTGGCTTGTTTGAGGTTTGTTGAAAGGCATACCTTTGTTTAACTGGCTTGCTTGGGCCCACCACAAAAATTCCCTTTGTAGACCTGGAATGAGTGGGATAATTGCTTCTAAGTTGTGGCTGTGTTGAGACCATAAACATTTTAGGTACCATTGTAGTTTTCTCATGTGTAGTCTTGCCAGTGGAATCAATAGAATGCAAGATGCCATGAAACCCAGGGCCTGCAGGATTTTCCTTGCAGTCATCTGGGTGAGCTTTGCTAGGCCTTTGAAGTAATCTGGTAATTGCTCTTGCTTCTCCTCTGTGAGGAAAGCCATTTGTGATTTTGTGTCTAGTTTGGCTCCTAGAAAGATTATTTGTTGGGATGGCAGTAGTCTTGATTTTTGAATGTTGACTGTGTATCCCAAAGCCTGTAGTAAGTAAATGACATAATTCAAGTTTTTTGTCAAGGCTTGCTTGCTGTCCTCTTGTATAAGGCAGTCGTCCAGGTAAGGGTATATTTGTATCCCCTGGAGTCTGCAATGTGCAATTACTGATGCCAGGCATTTCGTGAATACTCTGGGCACAGTAGATAAGCCAAAAGGCAATGCTGAGAATTGATAATGCTCTGACCCTGCAAGAAATCTGAGGTATCTTCTGCAACTGTGTCTGATTGGGACATGCAGGTATGCCTCCTTGAGGTCTAGAGTAACCAGCCAAGACCCCTTGCCCAGCATGGGAAGGAGTTGCTGTAGTGTCAGCATTTTGAATTTTGGTACAATGAGAAAGGTGTTTAGAGCGGACAAATCCAGTATAGGTCTCCATTGCTTTTCTTTTCTTGGAACAAGGAACAGTCTTGAGTAGAATCCCTGGCCTTGTTCCTGTGGAGGAACCTTTTCTATTGCTTTGATTTGTAACAGCTTTGAAACTTGTATGAGTGCCTCTGCCCTTTGATTTTGTGGCAGGTTTGGCATGCCTTGTCTTGTTGGTAAAGTATGGAAGTGGAACCTGTAGCCTTGGTCTATTATGTCCAGAATCCATTTGTCCTTTGTTAAAACATGCCAATTTTTTGAAAATAAGGATAATTTTCCGCCTAAAGGTGCTTCTCTTTGAGCCTTGGTCGGCGGTGTCAAAGTCAAGTCATTGTGATTGTCCCTGTGGAGCAGTAGAAGTCCCTGCGCCACTTCTCTGATTAGTCTGTTGCCATTGGCGTCCCCTGTAGGAGCCTCAGTATTGCCCTCTCCCTTGGGCATGCCTGTTTTTTCCCCTTTGGAACTTGTCAGTGTCTGGAAAGGACCAATTCTTTGAAGGCCAATTCCTGCTGAACCTTGGAGGCTGAACCTGGAGGAAATCTTTGACTGTTTGCACTGATTTAGCCTTTTCCTCAATTGATTTCAACACATCCTGAGCATTAGCACCAAATAGCTTGTGTTTTTCCAGAGGTGCATCTAGAAGCTTTACTTTGACATGATCTGGCAATGCCTGTTCTTTCAACCAAGCATGTCTACGTATGACGGCCCCTGTCATAGCTGCCCTACATGAAGCTTCCAATGCATCATAACCACACTGAAGAAAATGATTGTTAACCTGCTGTGTATTATGAACCAAATCCTGCAAGGCCTTTCTATCTAAAGGCTCAGGAGAGGCTAACTTTTTCTGCAAATCATCCAGCAAGAAATCCTGATACTGAAACATATGAAAAAGGCAATTAAGGGCCCTCATGGCAAGGGTGGATGAGGTATAAACTTTTTTGCCCCACCTCTCCAGGGACCTAGATTCCCTGTCTGCGGGCAAAGGATTTTTGGCCGTGGAAGTAGCCACCCCTTTGGGCCCCTGGGAAATAGTTTCTAGATCAACAGAATGGGCCTTAAAGAGATGTGTATGAGTTTCAGGAACCCTGTAATATCTGTCAGGCTTGACAGGAGCAGGAGGGAGAGAATCAGGAGAAGCACTCGAATCTGAGTACACATCATCCAATACATCTAACACTGGAGGAATAGCTAAAGGCCTGTGTTGGGGAAGCTTAAGGAAGGTACAAAGCCGTTTCCTGGAGTCAGAGAATTCCTGGCCCTGCCACTGAAAATGCTCTCTCATGGAGTGGAGAATTTCCCCAAAAGAAATATCCTCAGGAGGAGAGGCAGAAGGAATAGATTTCTCAGCATCAGAATCCTCGTAGGCCTGGAAGGACTCTTCCTGGGTATCTGAGTGATCAGAGTCACCAGAGGCTTCATCTGAGGAAAGGGTATCTATCTGCTCAACCCTGGGCCTTTTGTCTGAAGGCGGCTGAGAACCTCTGTCAGGATGAGCCTGGGAACCTCTGATTAAGGAAATTAGATCTGCAGCTAAAGTCATGATCTGTTTATCAGAAGTGGGATCCTGAGGAAAAGACTTAGGAGGGTGAGACTTAGCCTGGCTGGCAGCCTTAGCACGTGTATAGGCCTTGATTGACATGGACATAGGCGGCCTAGCTGCCCCACGTGCTGGAGTAACTTTGTCCACCGGTATGGTCTCAGGCAAATCTTGGGCTTCAGCTTCTGGAGGAAAATCAACAACCGGCAGTGGCGAAGGCTCCGGGGCCGAAGTGAAAGGTAAAGCGGTGTCGTCGGTCTGGAGCAGTGAAATAACCGTCTCAGAAGAGACCAAGGCACTCGCGGTAGGTTTTGGCGTGGTGTCGGTGGAAGTCGCGGGCCGAGAATGTCGGTCCCGGTCCTTCCGTTTTTTGGACATATGTGTTGTCGGTTGTTCCGACGGCATGATATCGGCGTATTTTTTGCCAAAAAAGTCTTCAGCAAATTCTGCCCGGCACCCGAGTGTGCGCTTATTGAAGCAAGCACAGGCAGCACAGGCCGAGACGTCGTGGTCTGGGCCAAGGCAGGGAAGGCAGTAAGAATGGAAGTCCTTATGAGGTATTTGTTTACCACAAGACAAACCGTTATTAACTTTTGCAGTTTTATCTGACATCGGCTGAGGCAAGAAAAGGTTTCCCAATGGGGTACTTAGCTTTTTGATGACTTCGGATACTGAAAACACAGGAGCTGGCCAACCGGCACTTGCGAACTGCTTCTGCTTCGGGCACCACGCGGCAAGAAAGACTGAGGAAGATGGCGTCGGCTGATACTTTTATACCCCAGCCACTCTGACGTCGGGGAGGAGGCAACATCAGCCGACGCCGGACCCAGACTTTGGAATCCGGCCGACCGAAGGGCTGCCTGAGGCAGGACAACCCATATGTAAGGACTGCAGTTGCATTCTTGAAGGACATCTACTAGGGATCCTATTCACATCCAGTACATCATCAAAAATAATCATAAGAAACATAGCCACTTATACAGGGTCAAATACTTTATAACAGGGTCTAGGCATAAAACTTCTGCCACAACTTGTTTTCTAGCTGCTGTAGCATATCCTTTCTCCATGTTTGCTAATCTTCAAACACTTCAATTAAACACGTTCTCCTAATGTTATAGTGAAATAGCCATATTTGCTAATGCTCTATCCTCAAGAACCCACAACTGTGCTTCTTAATACAAGCTACAGTGGTTAGAACTTCCATACTTATCAAATACCTGCAATTAAAGTGGATCACTCCCACTATACCAGTACAATAAATGTCCAGCTATACTGCATACCTTAATGCAACAGTACAATCCTCACAGCAAGGGTAGCTAGCTTAGTACTTATCTGTGAACCTATGAATTGCGATCACAAGAAAACATGCTGGCCTTTGTCATTAAAATACAAAATTCACTTGGCAAGTTGCTATAACTCTTGCAGTATCACTATAACAACTTACATGTAAAACTCCAACTAATTAAATCAAATCAAACTACCTTAAGTGTGAGATATCAGATCTGATGAAGCTTGATTGACAAAAGTACTCCTATATTTATTACCTTTTATTTGTCAATAAAGAAGTATTAAGTTCTAAACACGTTATAAGTGCTTGATTACTTCTAAGTTTCAGCTGAGCTTGTCTGCAGTTAGTGGTTCTTTTTTCTGATTTTAAGAATTCTCAAGCTAACAAATTCATTGCCTTCAAAGTACCATTTTTTTCTGTAGTTTAATGATCTTCGTGTTTCTCTGTTGCAGTCATCACACTTGGGTTATCCTGCCAGGGGTAGCAATCAGTTGGTCTGAATACTAGAGACTTAGTATTTCTGCATCAGTTGCTGTCACTCCAGGACTGATGTCAAGTCATCAGTGGTATAAAAACAGGCAGCCGACGCCATTACATCAGTCTTTCTTGCTGAGGAGCCTGAAGCAGAAGCAGTTTGCACGAGTGCCGGTTGGCCGCTACCTGAGTTTTCATTTCTGAAATTGAAGTTGGTCTTCCAAAGCTAAGTACGCTGTTAAGGATCATTTTTTTCTTGCTCTAACCAATGTCAGAAAAAGTTAACAATTGTCTCGCCTGTGAAAAACAAATACCACACCGAGATTTACATTCTTACTGCATCAGCTGTTTAGGCCCAGACCACAAAGTCCCTCGCTGTTGGTTTTGTGCTTTGTTTAATGCCAGAACTGTACGTCGTCGGGCCCTTATCGCAGATAAATACTTTCAATCTCGATCTCCTGAAAAAAATGTAAGGATAAATACAGAGACAGACCACACAGATCCAAAACTGCCGACGTCACTTCCATTAAGCTAGTAGCCAGTTCGCTGGTACTCGGTGAGCTGCTTTCACAGCCCCTGATGCCCGCTTCTATGGATTCGCAGACCGCTGCCGAGACCCATTCAGAGTCCAGTATGCTGTGAGACTCTTCTTTGACTACAGAACCTGTGGATGGGTCTGGAGCTGCAGTGCAGGTACTGGCTTCTGAGGAAGTTCTTCGCACTACCAATATTCAACACAAACTGACAACTTCTTTTGCATGTTAAGTTCTCTCTAAAACTGCCGAGTTTCTAAGGCCCACTGTACGTAGTATGCCTAAAAATCTGACGACCCAAACTCATGCACCCACTTCTTTGCCTCAATCTCAGATGCTTAAAATGGCTGAAGACCTTATCATGCTGATTAGGGGAGGCCAGCCTATCCCTACTAAAAGGGAAAGAGACTTGTCCCCGGCAGGTTTATGTGACCAAGAGTCCGATGACTGTGAGGTTTCTGATTATGAAGACATCCCTTTATCTGCTTATGAGGATTCAGATGCAGAGGAATCCATTCCTTTTGCCTCTCCTCCAGAGGATTTCTCTTTTGGTGAAACCCTACATACCTTGAGAGAGCATTTCCAGTGGAATGCCAGGATTATCCTCAGTCCAAAAAGAGACTTAGAGAATTTTTAGATTTACCACTGCACAGACCTTTAGCAATTCCTACTGTTCTGAATGTTGTGGATGATGTTTTTGTGGAATCCAGTCTAACTCCTGATACTCTACCTCCTGCTCTCAGGAAACCTGATGGGTACTACAGAGTCGAAACAAAAAAAAGCCAGCACCAGGTGGTGTTGCAGAATCCATTTAATTACAAAGTGGCATCGTACCGGTTTCGGCACACTAGCCTTCCTCAGTAAATAGTAATGCTAACAAAACCATGTGTTTATATACTAATACATCCATACTTCCTATTGTGTCATTTCCTGCAGTTCAGTTAATAAATTTATGAACATATAATGCAATATAAAATAAACCTACAATCTGAAGTTGTTAATCTTCTTCCTATCCATCACTGATGGGTTTGGTTCCGAGCCCTTTGAACCGAGTCGGCCTTATACCAAGTTTGCGTGCACCAAAAACTCTTGAGCTAAGCTGCTACCCAGAATGCTCTTTACTCAGTTACCTCAGATCTCGTTTGCCGCACAACCATATAGCAGCATTTCACCGTGCTCTCCAGCTAAGTGATTTATCTTATACATTTACAAGTTTTTGTAAAAGTTTTTTCTCGTTTATTTCTTGTTCTTTGATATTTTTATATACTCAGCTCTACCCACAGGAATCCCTTTCATACCATTGTTGATATTTTGAACTTTCTACCCTTGTGGTATTTTATTACTATTGTTGGTATTTCCTCTCTCTTTACTTTCTTCATTCTCTCCACTTTCCTCACTAATTTCCTTTTGTGTGAGTGTGTACTGTTATGTCTGAGAAGAAGGGAACTAAGGGGTTTAAACACTGCTCTTCTTGCAGTGGTAAATGTCCAAATAGCAACCTTCATGAAGATTATGTGTACTGTTTGGGGGTTCCACATTTGTCGGCGAAACCCCTGTGTGATATTTGTGCTAGCTTCAGTCAGTGGACGCTGAATGAACGTCGGAATAAATTGATTTTGAAGGGCCTGCTTGCATTGCCTTTTTTGTAGGCTATTTCTGCGATGGAGGTCTCATCCCCTCCGTTTGTGGACAAGAAACGTCCTCGCTCAGACCCCTCTGCACCGGCTGGTAACAGAGCTAAAAGCCATAAGCAGAAGGCCCAAAAGTCTTCCTCCAAGCACCGTACTGCCTCCTCGGTTCCGACTACATCATTTCCGAGTTCGGCTCCAGCGAAGCTTACCGAGGTCGCCTTGTTAGCGCATACCTCGGCACTGACGACTACGACGCTATCTACTACCTCTGTTCTGATCAGTTTGTCTGTCTCTGTCTCAGCACTGACGTTGCCCACCTCTGCTCCGATGTCTGTTCTGACAACAACTTTGGAGCTGTTTTTGATATCCACCCCCTGTTGTGACTTTGGCTCCAAGCCCATTCTCTGCTCCACCCATACAATTGTTGCCAGTTTCTAAGTTGGAATCGGTGCCGTTTTGTGATACACCATGGACCCAATACTCATCTGTGGACCTGTTTGCCGGACATGCCTGCAGCCCCTTTTTGGATCGGCTTGATTCCCCCTCAGGGGCATCAGTAAGATCCACCAGGAGCCTTTCAGAATTGGATGTGGTGCACCTTTTTGACCAGCTGCTGACCACCAGGGGAATTTCAAATTTGTCTAGACCCTATCCCACTCCAGGGTTTGGGTCTATTATTCCAGCGACCCCTACATACTGTCTTCCCTTGGATCCCTCGGTTCCAAGGCTTATATTTCCGTTTTCTAGAGGACCTCCTTCCTTGGCACTGACAACAGTGTCTGAGGCCCCAAGGCCTATTTGGGTGTCAGTTCCATCAGAACCCACCCCCCCCTCAATCTCATGCTTCAGCGGTGGAACCTATGGTTCCGGTCTCAGTTCCGACTGTGTTGTCGGTCCTGGCTTTGGATCTGAGAGTGACTACTGCTCTGAGTTTGCTTTAGGCTCCGTCCCGGGGGTGGACCGTGTCGAGTGGGCTGTGACCCGGGTTCCGAATTTCTTATTCGGTTCTGGGCTCTCACTCCTCTTCGGGTGGGCCCGCTTTCCAGGTAATGGCTTCTAGCAATCCTATGTCAGTTATCCCCTTGGTTCCTTCTGAGCCACAGCTGTCAAAGGCTACCCCCAGACTCCGAAAGCATAAGGCCCAGGAAACCCCTGTTCAGAGTATTTCCCTTTGAGTCTCTGGATGCTCCAACTGAAGAACCCCCTCGGAAACGGACATGTAAGAGGAAACACATGGACTCCCCAGAGGAGTCCCCCACAGAAGATATGGACTACAATGATGGGGAAGGATCTCCACGGTCACCCACTGATGATGTCTCCTTCAGAGACATCATGGAAATCTTGAAACAGAGGGGTGATTGGAAGCCCTCCAATCTTTCCTCGGATGAATCCTTATTCTTGCAGGCCTTTCGCTCTCGGCCCTCTAATTCTTGGCTGACCCCCCCCTGCCTATGAGTTGGTTAAGCTCATCATGCAGTGGGCATGGAAGAACCTGGACTCCGTTGAGGCCATCCCCAGGAGATCAGACAAAGTACTCTCCCCTCCAGAGGATCAACCCCATAGATCTAGAGGTTTGCCATTGGACGCTATGGTAGTGGTGGCAGCCACGAAAAAGGACCTTGCGGAAGAGAGTCCTACTGTTCACCCACCCAACAGAGAGTCCTGGGCAGTGGACAGGTTAGGGAAGTGAGTTCTTGTGTCAGCGACCTTTGCAGTTAGGTTCCTGAACTTTTTTGCACATTTTACGAGGCTCCAGAGAGATCTTATCTTCGAACTCTCCGGAACCCTCGCGAGCCAAGTATCAGATGGAGCACGAGATAAAGTTGCTTCCCAACTTGCCACCCTAAAGTCAATATCCAATTCATCCATGAGGTTGTTGTCACATGCAGCTGAAGGAGTGGCTAGAGCTGCAGGTGCAGATGTAGTCATAAGCCGCCACACTTGGATGCACATTTGTGACCTCGCGGACTCCTTCAAGTCTTCCTTTTTAAATGCCCCTATCGAACCATCAGCTCTGTTCAGTGCTAAGGTCAAGGATACATTAGCCAGGTGCGAGCAAGATGGGAAGACCTTGTCTGCCATTGGCCTACACTTTTCCAAACCTCAGCGTTCCTTCTCCAGGAATCATAGGAGCGGGAAGATGTGGCACAAGAACTCTCAAGGTCCTTTCCGTGACACATGTAGTGAGGACTCCAGAGGCAGAAGGAGTTCCAATAATGGAAGACTCCCCTTAAGGGGCAGAGGGGGGTCCTCAGAACCAGGGCTCCAGAGATTCCTTCTCGGGTAGACCGTATCAGCGCTCCTGAAGTGCTGCCAGATTGCTTTCCTCTGGAAGCAGTCGGGGCACGTTTTTCTCTGCACCAAGCTGCCTGGCTCCCTATTATATATGATCAGTGGATGCAGAGAATCATTACCAGAGTCTACCATATTCCCCTAATATCTTATACAAGACCTCCGAAATCCCTTCCTGATGTTCCACCCAGTCAAAGGGAGCAGGCAGCTTCCAAAATATGAAAGCTATGTTAAAAACGAGCCATCTAACAGGTCCCCCCAGATCAGTGCGGATCAGGGTTCTACTCAAGATTCATTTTGGTGCCAAAGAAGACAGGGGACTGGAGGTCCATTCTGGATCTCGGCCAACTAAACAAATCTGTAGTTCAGACCAAATTCTGCTTGGTCACAATTCAATCCATCCTCCCCTTTCTGTGGGAGGGTGTGTGGATATGCTCATTAGATCTCCAAGATGCATGTTACCATATCAAGATGGACAAGTGCTCCAAGAGCCTCCTTCACTTCTGGCTGGGAGCCAATCACTATCAATTCAGAGCCCTGCCTTTCGGTCTCTCAACGGCCCCCAGTGTGTTCACGGAATGCCTTGCAGTGGTAGCTCATCTGAGACTTCAGAGATTCCAGGTGTTTCCGTACCTAGATGTTTGGTTCCTCTCTGCCCCCACCAAGTGTCTACTGGTCAGGGCCCTCCGCTACACCCTGGTTCTAGTGGAGTCAGTGGGCATCACCATACATTGGGAGAAATCCAACCTTCAACCATCACAACAATTGGAATTCATAGGGGCAATATTCAACACCCAGTCAAGCCTGATCTCACTTCCTCTTCACAGGTTTCAGAGATTAAGGGTACAGGTTCAAGTGATAACTCTGTCGACAAAAGGTGTCTGCAAGGGACGTTCTCCAAGCCCTGGGGTCTATGGCTGCAGTCATCCCTATTGTTCCCTTAGCCAGACTACACATGAGATTACTACAGTGGCTTCTTCAGCCCAGTGGATATCCAATCTTCACCCCCTGAGCAAATTCTCATCAGCAACATTTGCAAACAAGATTATCTCTGGTGGATGAGTACAGATGAAAATCTTTGGTGTTGCCCCATCCAAACTCTGCAGCCCAGCACCACGGTGACCACGGATGCTTCCTTGATGAGGTGGGGGGCCACTTCCAGTGAAAGTCAGTCCAAGGCACATGGTCTGATGTAGAGGTCAACTTGTATATCAATGTCCTGGAGTTAAGAGCGGTGCTATTGATGTTGCAAGCTTTCCATTCGCTCCTTCTGTCCGGAATGATTGCTGTCCAGTTGGACAACATGTCCGTGGTATGGTACATAAGCAGGGAGGGACCACATCCTACCCTCTATGTTGCAAAGCCATGAGAATCTGGCAGTGGGCGATAGCTTCCAACCGCTTGCTGATCGCAATGCATATCCCGGGGAGCTCCAACATGATTGCAGACAGGCTAAGCAAATGCATTTTCCATCCTCACGAGTGGTCTCTCAACCTGAGTGTGGCGGTGAAAATTTTCATCCGTTGGGGCCAGCCATGCTGCAACCTTTTCGCCTCCCCCTCAAACACAAAATGCAGCAGCTACTTTGCCCTCTTTTCCCCTCTTGGGGAGTCACCGAGAGGTGCTTTGATTCATGATTGGCCCACGGGTCTCCTCTGTTCCCCCTCGTTCTAAGGAAAGCTATTCAGTTGAGAAGCAAAGTGATCCTCATTGCCCCATTCTGGCCTCATCAGTTATGGTTTCCCTTCCTCCAACCTCATCTGTTACAACCTCCTTGGATCCTAGACGCTCGTCAGGACCTCATATCTCACACACAAGGGCTGACTCCCCTGAATCTGTCCACTCTCAAGCTGACAGGTTGGTTTCTCCACTTCCATTAGTTGCCAGGCAGGAAATCCTATCTTCACCCGTACGTGATATTATCTTGGCCTCTCATAAATGATCCACCAGGAAACTTTATAGGGACAAATGGAAAAGATTCTCTATTTGGTCACATAATCAGAAGCTAGACACATTCTCAGCCCCCGTAGCCACTGTTCTTTATTACCTGGCTGAACTGTTCAACAGTGGGGCATCAGCTTTCACCATTCGAGTCCATCTAGCAGCTGTTTCCATTTTCCATAACAGTTCAGATGGAGTCCCGCTTATTTCCTCTCACCTTTGCAAGACTTTCCTCAAGGGTATTTTCCACAGCAGACCTCCCATCAGGCAGCTGGTGGAAGCATGGCATCTGTCTTGGGTTCTGCAGTCTCTTTCCCTGCCTCCTTTTGCGCTGGCTGTGATATGTGATCTAAAATTCTTGTCATGGAAATCCTTATTTCTCGTGGCTATAACCTCAGCCAGATGAATTTCTGAATTACAAGCATTATGTATCAAGAGCCCTTATCTGATCTTTCATAAGGACAGAGTATCACTTCATACTATAACCCATCCTTTCTCCCAAAGTGGTTTCTGACTCATCGATTAACCAGTCCATTGAGCTCCCTGTGTTCTTCCCAAATTACTCTAACAAGGGAGAATACAGCCTACATTCCCTGGATGTTCATAGATAATTACATTTCTATCTGGACAGAAGTAAATCCTTTTGCAAGTCAGACCAGCTTTTCATCTCCTTTGCGTGTCCTAGAATGGGAAGTGCAGTATCGAAAGTTACTTTGTCTAAATGGCTCAGGGATTGCATTACCTTCACATATTCACATTTGGAGGGATCTAAGCTTGGCCAAATCAAAGCTCACTCAACTAGGACTATTGCAGCATCTGTTGCCTTCCACTCTAGGGCCTCCATAGATGACATTTGTGAAGCTGCCATTTGGGCTAAGCCCCACACCTTTATCAAGCATTACAAATTCGATCTGATTTCCAGGGGAAGAGTGGCCTTTGGTTCAATGGTTCTCAGGAATGTTCTTCCATAAGGGCCACCCAGGTTCTCTAAGTAGCTGGGGACTCAGTCCCATCCGTGATGAATAGGAAGAAGATTATCAACTTCAGATATGTTATGTCTTACCATGACATTCCATCTGTGTTGTTGATCATCTTACAGTCATCACACCCTCCCACCGACCCCCCTCCAAAGGTTTCTGCCGGATTTCTTGTGTCTTTGTTGTGTCTTAGGGTTCCTGTGCAGAGATGGCCTTTGACTCATTTCTTCTATATGTTGCATGCAAACTTGATCTGAGGTAACTGAGTAAAGGGCATTGTGGGTAGTAGCTTAACTCAAGAGTTTTTGGTGCACACAAGCTTGGTATAAAGCCGACTTGGTTCTGAAGGCTCGGAACTGAACCCATCAGTGATGACTGGAAGATCATCAACAACTCAGATGGAACGTTATGGTAAGACATAACTTCTTTTTATAAGTGGTCATTTAAACCTGGTGAAAACAAACCTCCTAGTTTGACAATCCAATATTTCTCATTATTCAAGATAGAATGCCAGCCTAGTTTATTAGACTGATCTGCCTGCATCCTATCAATCACTGTAAAGGAAAAATGGGCAGTGGGATGGATAATTTGGTGTTTGTATAAGGCATTGGTCAACTGTTTGTTGTGGATGCCACTGTAATGTTCAGACATACGAATCCATAGGGGACATGAAGTTTATCCAATATAAAAAGGTCTACAATTGCAGGTAGCCAAATATATAACCGAATGTGATCCACAGTTTCCAAAACATTGTATATCAAATACCCTGCCTGAGTTTTTACTTGTGAATTGTTTAGATTTGAGTATATATTTACAGAAGAAACAGTGTCCACATAGAAATGCCTCGAGTTTGTCCCCTGTAATAGTCAATTGATAATGCATTGAAAACCCACTATTACGCTTCTTATAATGTGCAAAATGAGAACCCAGTGTTTTTCCCCTGCGGTACGAAAGTAAGCATTGATCCCCTAACATGTGATTCAAGTCTTCATTTGTCATAAGAATGTTCCAATGTTTGGTTACAATATTACTGATGAGATGGATGTTCCTACCATAGGTGGTTATAAATGTAATCGGCTGTGCTTCCACTGTGCAAGTCCTGTCCTTATATACAAGTAGCTGCGATCTATCCTGAGCAAATGCAAACTGACTAGCAGTTTGTATATCCTGTTGTCGGTAACCCCGAGTTTGTTACCTGTATGTCATATCCTGTTGGAAAGTGGCAAAATCTTCCTTTTCGGAACGAATCCTCCTAATACGCAAAAACTGCGATTTGGGTAAATTCCATATGGTGTAGCTGCAGACTAGTGGCATATAGCAAGTTGTTATATTGGTGGTATTTCCTATACACACTGGTGGCAAGAGACCCATCTTGTTGTTTAGACACTGTAATATCCAAAAAGTTAATACAGTGCATATCAAAGGTCAGTGTGAATTCAAATTCAATACCCCATTTATTTTCATTTAAATGTTGGACAAACTCACCCAAATGTTGTTTGTCAGCACGCCACACCATCCAACAATCAACAAGGTACCTCCTCCAGATGTCTATCTCATTGATATATAAATTATGAGAGGTGTCATAAATAAGGTGTTCCTCAAGATACCCCATGAATATATCAGCATAGATAGGGGCAAATGAAGCCCCCATTGCAGTACCTCTGGTTTGCCAGTAGCATTCCCCATTGAAATAAAAAGTGTTCTTCATCAAGACGTGTTCAGCCATGCAAACTAATAGTGTTAAATCTAACTGAATAAAGATCAGCCCTCTCCAACCAATGTTGGAGTGCTGCTAGTCCTGCCCAATGGGGAATGTTAGTATAGAGTGTTTTTACATCCAATGTACACAGTTTTTATCCATGTACTACAGAGTCCCAGACTCTCACAAATTTCTTTTCGAAAATCCTACTGCTGACCCAGAGATAATCTCGCAAGGACCTAAAGGAATAAAAGCAACCACAGCTAAGAATCCCACCCCTTCAGACAGGGATTCCCGAGCCATAGACAGATGGGGTAAAAAAGTATATACCTCTGCAACTCTTTCCATTAGAGCATTAATTTGTCAGTTTCACATGCTGAAATACTAGCAACATACTATGGAACTTATTAAACAAAAATTATCTACCTTCCCTGACTGTGCAGAAAATAAAGAATTACAGGAACTTATGCATTCTGTAAGCCAAATTAGTAAGCATTACCCTGCAACGTGGGTTTGCCACCCTAGAAGCATCCTGCAGGGCAGCAGTCACAGGTTCTGTATTTAGAAGGCATGCTTGGCTTAAGGAGCAGACCTTGCCATATCATGTAAAATCAAAATTAATGGACGCACCACTGAACAATGACAATCTGTTTGGCACCAAAGCAGAAGAGGTTTTAAAAAAGATGGAAGAAAACGCTAAGTCATTGCAGACAGTTAAAAGTCTTTTTGCAAGTCCAGCCTCCAAGATTCAGTAGGCATTGCCCCTCAAAACATTGGTCCTTTCCAGCCCCCAAAAGGCCATCTCAGACTAGACCTAGGGGTAACAGCCCCCCCAGACAGCAGTCTCAAGGTATGCAGAGATCTAAGCAATGGAGTACCTCCACTTCTAAAACAGGGAGTGCTAAGCCACCCCCTTATGGAAAGAATTCACAATGACTTCTCAACAACTCCTCTCACCACTGCCCATCTGCTCGTGCCCCTAGGAGGAAAACTTGCATCCTGTGCAAAAAGCTGGGCTTCTATCACCAACGATCGCTGGGTTATCAACATAATGTCCCAGGGGTACAGATTTTATTTAGACACGCTGCCAACCCCAAAAGGGTTCCCAGATCTTCCTCAAAACCAGTGGGCAGAAGCACAAAACCAAGTTCATTCCCTGCTCTCCATGAGGGCAATTCAGCCTATCCCTGCAGAACAGATAGGCCAAGGTTTCTTTTCCAGACTTTTCCTGATACCCAGAAAAGAGAGCACCTGGCACCCAATCTTAGTAGGCATTCATTCATCCATTCTAAACACCTTCATGGTGGTACCAAAATTCAGGATGCTCACCCTACAGCAGCTTCTCCGTATGCAGTCCAAAGATGCTTGGTTAGCCACCGTAGACCTAAAGGAGGCCTATCTGCATATCCCAATCAGAGATTCTTGCAGAAAATATCTATGTTTCAGGGCAGGATCTATGCATTATCAGTTCTCTGCACTTCCCTTTGGCTTATCCACTGCTCCCAGAGTTTTTACAAAATGCCTGGCTCCAGCCATTGCTTTTAACAGACAAAGAAATATTCAAATTTACCCTTACTTGGACGACTGTCTGATTCAGGCAGACAGTCAGGAAAAGCTGTTAAAGCACCTGACATTTGTAAAGGACCTACTAACCTCTCTGGGGTACACTATCAATGAAAAGAAATCCAAACTAGTCCTCAGTCAAAAAATTGTATTCCTGGGAGCAAGCTTGGACACAGCATCCCAGATGGCATTCCTAACCCCAGAAAAACAAGCCTATCTGACACGCTACTTCTCTCAACTAGCCACCAGAACCCAGTTATCCATAAGGAAAATCCTGCAAGCTCTAGAGTTCATGGCCCCTCAGCATTCTACTAATTCCATACTCCAGACTGCATATGAGGAAACTTCAGTGGTACTTGAAAAGCCTTTGGTGTCAACATTCTCAGGACTTGGAAACTATTATACCTTTGATACCTTGTCTAAGGAAATATTTTATTTGGTGGGCAGCAGCATGCAACCACAACAAGGGACTTCCCTTTTCACAACCCCAAGCCACCCAGACCCTAACCACAGATGCATCAAACTATGCCTGGGGTGCACACCTGGATG
This sequence comes from Protopterus annectens, assembly GCF_019279795.1. Classification (NCBI taxonomy): domain Eukaryota; kingdom Metazoa; phylum Chordata; order Ceratodontiformes; family Protopteridae; genus Protopterus; species Protopterus annectens. The sequence continues at coordinate 489,607,617 of NC_056747.1, forward strand.
TCAGGTGCATTCAGGGCACTGGAGCCCAAATCAAATGAATCTGCACATCAACCAAAAAGAGTTAATAGCTGTTCAGTGCACACTGACAGCTTTCAGATCCCTACTCTCTCCGGGGCCTCTACTAGTCAAAAGCAACAACACCACAGTGATGTAGTACATCAAGCAGGGGGGAACTCACTCTGCAGACTAGCCATGACCCTTTGGAACATGGCCACAGCCATGCATATTCACCTGCAAGCTCAATTCCTGCCAGGCAACCAAAACTCTCTGGCAGACAACTTAAGCAGAAATCTCCTAGACCCACACGAGTGGCAATTAAAACCACAACACCTTCAGCCTTGTAACCCAAAAATGGGGTACCCTGAAGGTGGACCTATTTGCCTCCCCTTACGACCACCAGCTCAGCAAATTCTGCATCAGGGAACCTCACAGCAAGGCCTGGAATATCCATGCCAACACTGGTACTCACTACTGCACAGTCTGTCACCGTTGCCTCCATGGCACCTCCCCCATATTCCAACTCTCCTGACTCAGCAGGAGGGAGAGTTCTTGCATCCACAATTGCAGACCCTTAACCTAGCAGGCCTGGCTTATTCCTTGACTTCTCTTCCAGTGGCCAGCCTAAGCAAGCAGGTCCTGGATGTCATTTGTGAAGCCAGATGACCCAGTACTAGAAAATCCTGTGCTGACAAGTGGAAAAGGTATTGTTCCTGGATCTAGACTAAAGGAGCTCTCCCAGCACAGCCCTCCTTACCTCTCGTCCTGTATTACCTAGCAGACCTACTCCACAGGGGCCTAGCCTTCTCTTCCATTAAAATCCATGCCTCTGCCATCTCTGCACATTACAGCACTGAGCCACCTCTCTTCTCACACCCTCTCATCAAGCAGTTCCTGAGAGGGGCTAACAGCTTAAGGCCACCAAGAAGAGCCCCTACCCCTGCTTGAGACCTTAAATTTGTGTTAGAAAAGCTCAAGCCCCCCCCCTTTGAGCCTGCAACTTCAGCAGAATTAAAATTCCTCTCTTGGAAAACGGCCTTCCTTCTGGCCATCACTTCAGCTAGAAGAGTCTCTGATCTGCAAGCACTTATGGCTGTGAAACCCTTCATCATTTTTGATACTGGCAAGGGTCTCCATCAGGTCTAACCCAACTTTCATGCCTGAAGTGGTGTCCAATGTGACTGTAAACCATTCTATTAATTTGCCCACCTTTTTCCCTAAACCTCAAAATAAAGGGGGAAGGATCCAGCACTCTTTAGATGTCTACAGACAGCTCAGATTCTACCTAGATAGGACTATGTCCTTTAGGAAATCTGACCAATTACTAGTCAGCTTTGCACCAGTGACAGAGGGCAAAGCCACATAAAAACAAACATCTCCAAATGGATAGCACACTGCATCCATTTCTGTTGCAAACCCCATGGGAAACCACCCCATAGGGGGTCAGAACACATTCCACTAGGGCAACTTCATCCTCTGCAGCCTTTCTCTGAGGGGGTCCCTACCAGGGACATCCTGGAAGCTGCAACATGGAGTTCTGTTTATAACTTCAGCAAGCATTACCACATCCCTATCTTTTCCAAATCCAGGCAGACTTTGCAACCACAGTCCTGCAGGGCATACTAGCCAGCTCAAACACTTCTTGACTGCCTCCACCCATTCTTCAGCTTTGGAAATCAACCCAAGTGTGATGACTGCAACAGTAAAACACTAAGAACATAGTACAGTTGTGTACACCTACCAGAAATGGAGATGTTCGAGTGTATTCACTGTTGCAGTCCTGGTTTCGCACCCTCCAGCCCCTAGTCTGCCTGTCTCTCTCTCTCTCTCCCTCACTCCTTACAGGGCTATTGGTATTTATTTTCTACTGGTGGTGTTATTCCAACATAACTTAGCTCCCTTTTTGAGGGCTCCCGACATTTGGGGCAAGAAAAACTGATGTAATGGCGTCGGCTGCCTGTTTTTATACCACTGATGACCTGACATCAGTTCTGGAGTGACAGCAACTGAAGCAGAAATACTAAGCCTCTGGTATTCAGGCTGACTGAGCACTACCTCTGGCAGGATAACCCAAGTGTAATGACTGCAACAGTTAATACACTCTAACATCTACATTTATGGTAAGTGTACACAGCTGTACTTTTTTCCTTATAGGTGGGTAATGTCTTATTCCCTAAGTCTGGAAAACTGTTGCATCTTACTAAAAATATTTATGTGTGTGTTTTATTTATATATATATATATATATATATATATATATATATATATATATATATATATATATATATATATGGGTCCACTACACATGGTCGACATTTCATAATGTCGAAGACCATATGGCCGAGATCATATGATCGACATTTGAAATGCCAACCATGTGGAACCGGCATCTCCATATAGTGCGGAATGGAAACATTTCCATTTCTGCACTGTAGTGTGATCTTGGAGTTGGTATATTTCAATTATGGGGGTGTGAGAGGTGTAGCCCCCAATGGGGGGGGGGTGCAGGGGGGTGTAGCCCATCTGCTAGCAGTTAGAAAGTAAGTTAATGTTGTGTTTTATTTTTTTTAAAATATTCGAGCATATGGTCTCGGCCAGATGGGTTTCGGCTTTCTGAAATTTCGATTATGTATAGTAGATAGTAGACCCATATATATATATATATATATATATATATCTATATTTATATTTATATATTTATATTTATATATAAACACCAAACCAAGCACAAAGCAACTGATAAACCAAAACGCCTCACGTCCAATAAACCACAGTCCAGCAACCAACCAAGGTGAACAATGGTGAAAAAGGATGAAAAATATCCAAAACGAAGCAGAAGCTGAATAGCAGCAATTTATTCAAAATGGTTGAGCGCTTTCATCAATGCAAAAAACACGCTTGACTTCTTCAAAACCACGTGAGATATCAGGGAGGCAGCACTCTGCTGGGATAGATATTTGCCCTTTTGGTGGGGGGGGGGAGTTTGCGCTGAACCTGTCAGCTAGGATGTTGGCGATGTTTGTGGGTTCGGTGTATTTTTTGTCATTTTGGACTAATTCTGAGCATGTCTGGTAATTCCCACCCAGGTTCCTAACATAACTCAAGAAAGCCTTGTGATTATCCTTAGTACAACAGACTTGCTCGATGAAAGTTTAATAAAAATAACAAATGAAATTCACAAAACCAAGTGTCGGATAGTCGCTTTCGTTTGGCTCCTGCCAAACTTTTTCAAACAGTCTACACATCATTTCCTGTCAATTAAATAATGTTAATCTGTGATGTAAGCAATTAGAAACATTCAAAATGTTAAAGAACCAACACACATATATAAATAAATAAAAACCTTAAAAATAATATAACCAAACAATTTTCTGTATATCGAACAGATGGCCAATAAATGTATACAAAAGAAATGTATGTGTGTATGTATATATACACACAAGTGAACAGCGTATAATGTGCGCTAGCGCATTAAAACCTTATGTTAAAAGATGTCAACGAATGTGTGAAAATGTATAAATATAAATGAATTTAAATCAATATGAATAAATATAAAACAAAATCGCTTGTATCAACTTGATATACTAAATAATTTAATTATAATTTGGCGAGATATGTATATTCTCCGCAAAATGTATATAATCAATATAATTAAACCTAACAAAGGAGTACGTACGTGGGGTACTGAAAACTGTAATAGTAAGCCTTTATTTCCAACTCAAAATTATCGGTAATTGGAATATTTTGTTTTTTTGTTTTTTAATTCCCTTCCATTTATGGGATTCACAGTATCAAGTGCAAAGTATAAAAAGTACGAAATATAAAATATATGAAAAGTATAAAAAGTATAAAAGGTGTGTGCTCTACATTGTGTATCATTTTTAAATTCCATTTAGTATCCAAAAAGACTGGGAACAATATGTGTGTTTAGTTTTCTTCGTTTAGAATAAAATGGAGAAATAAAACACCCAGAAGAAAAAATATTAATAGGATACTCCATCAACAAAATATATCACCCTCACTAACTAACATTGTCCAACTATACTCCTGTCCTAGGCAACTCGCTCAACCGACAAATTACTGTTAACTGTTACTAGATCCAACAACCATGCCGGTTACTCCCTTTACTCTTCTTATGTGGCCAAAATCTGGAACTCCCTGCCTGCATCCTTATCCCTGATTATCTCACTACCTACATTTAAAAAAGCTATCTACAACTACCTCAACAACAAATGGTTATGTCCCTGTTCAATTCTAGACTAATGCCAGATCCACACCATTACTGTCGTAACCATTGTCCTAAGCTAGAGTCCTATCTGTTACTTGCATATAAATGTACACCACATCAAAGGTTTGATAACATACACATAACAGTATTTGTCTGAAAAACATAAAACTGTTTAATGACTATTGTTAAATGTATCTGTCTGTAGACTATACCTATTAGTAACTGTTGCTTATACCTATAAGTGTCAATAACTAGATACCCTTATGGATCTAGATGAGATATATACCCAAGTGTGTCTTTATGTACTGTAAAGATTTGTCTCTCTGGAGCTTTGCTTGGTGTCCTTATGTACTGTAAAAAATTGTCTCTTTGGAGCTTTTCTCCCTGGGCCTCCACTGAAAATGGACATGTATCCAGCTGGATTATCCCGGTTAACAAATGTAAAATAAAAATAAAATAAAATAAATAAATAAATAATAATGACAAAGATGTTAATAGTGCACAATATAGTGGTGCTGTAAATAATTTTAAATAAATTTAAATAATAACTTAGTTAACATGTAAATTTTTAGTTTGTGTAAATATATGTATATATCTCATGTAATCAATATTAAATTAAATAGTCAATAAATGTAGCTATTTTAAAGTTAGTTTGCATTATGAGTATGTTGTAGTGTCAAGGTGCACTATAAATATTAAATGTAAATATCTCTTAAAATATTAAAAGTTTAATATACAATATAAAATCTGAAAAGTGTTTAATCAAAAAAGTTTATCTCAAAAGTGATTTTAACTTTAAAATACTACCAATACATAAATAATTATTCAACACTGGCCAATTGTTAGCATTTAACCTTAACTGCCATTCAAGCTTGCGTCTTTCTAGCAATAATTGCCACGCACCACCTCTAATATCTACTTTTAGGACATCCAATACTACAAATCTGAAATTGTGCGATATGTTTGTGCTGATGTGTTTTGCTAAAGCGTTTAATTCATTCCTGTCTTATAGCCCTTATATGTTCACCAATACATTCCTTAAATTTTCTTTCCATCTTACCTATGTAAAACGTAGTACAATTGTTACATAAAGTGCAGTAAACAACTTTTTCAGTATTACAACAAGCTTTTTCTTTTAAACAAATCTTAGTATTGTTTATCATTACTTCAATTGTTTCAAGTACATAAGGGCAGTATTTACATCTACCACATCTAAATGTTTTACCATGTTTTGTGTTGGGTGTATTTTCCAAATATTTTTTCAAATTCATGCCTTTTTTGTATACTGTAGATGGAATTAAATCAAAATGGTGATGTAGTGATGCATCAGCCTTAATAAGCTGCCAGTTTTTCATTAAAATATTGTGTATAGAGTCACTATCAGAATTAAAAGTGGTTATAAAACTCTTAGTAAAATTTTGGACTTCTGTGTGAATTGGTGTTTCAGTACTAATTTGAGTAATGATTGTTTGAATATAGTTTCATTATCTAAATTTCCCTTGTTGTTCAAATTTAAAGTGTTTGATGTAATTTTTGCTACCTGATTTAGTAAGGGTGTGAAGTGTGAATTGTCTCTTTTATAAATTAATTCATTCGTGATGTTGTTTATTAATTTATCAGGATAACCTCTATTTTTAAACATATCACATAAATTCAGACATTCATCTAAAGTCCTCTCTTTTACTAATCATTCTGGAGGCCCTAACAAATTGGCCTTTTAGGATGACTCTTTTCTGAGTGTAAGGATGGCAGCTGTTAAAATGTAAAAAACTATTACTATATATTTATATTTTAGGATGTAAAACCTCCTTTTATATAGTGCGTGTCCCTTTTATAGTACATCTTAATATATATATATATATATATATATATATTATATATATATATATATATATAATATAGATATATATATATGTATATATACATATATATATATATATATATATATATATATATATATATATATATATATATATATATATATATATATATATATATATATATATATATATATATATATATATATATATATATATATATATATATATATATATATATATATATATATATATATATATATATATATATATATATATATATGTGTATGTGTGTGTGTGTATATATATATATATATATATGTGTGTGTATATGTGTATATATATATATATATATATATATATATATATATATATATATATATATATACATATATATATTATATATATATATACATAATATATATATATGTGTATATATATATATATATAACACATGTATATATATATATATATATATATATATATATATACATATATATATATATGTATATATAAATATATATATATATATATATATATATATATATATAAATATATAAATATATATATATATATATATAAATATATATATACATATACATATATATATATATATATATATGTATATATATATATATATATATATATGTATTTATATATATATATATATATATATGTATTTATATATATATATATATATATGTGTGTGTATATATATATATATATATATATATATATATATATATATATATGTATGTATATATATATATATATATATAGCTATAACTTGGCTCCCATCGCTACTCCTTTAGTCTGGTGGAAAATATTATTATTGAAGTAAAATAAATTATTTTCTAAAACCAGAGGAGTAAGTAGGCAGATAGTGTGGATTCTATCCTCAGCTAAGGACGTGTATTGTGTTAAATATTTGTTGAGAAGTTCTAGACCTTTGTCATGTGGAATCTTGGTGTAAAGTGACTCAATGTCTAATGTGAATAGAATAATATGAGAATGTGGAGGGGGTTATTGTGTAAAAGGTTTAAAAAGTCCCAAGAATCTCTTAAAAAATAGGGAGAGTTCTGTACAATAGGATTTAAAATACAATCAATGTACTCCGCTATGCCTTCGGTCTTTGTTTTCTTGTTAGAAACTATGTGCCTGAATGGAGGGTTAGTCTGATTCTTATGTATTTTAGGAATTCCAAAGAATTTACCTAAATGTGGTTCATTAACAATAATAAATCTAGCTTCATGTTCAGAAATCTTACCATCTTTAAGTAATCTGGAAATAGTTTTATCAATACCTTTAAAAGCACGTTTAACATCAGACATTTCTACTGGAGAGTAATATTCATTATTATTTAAATCATTCAACAAAGTTTGTGTATATTTTTCCTGCTCCATCAATACAATACCAGAGCCTTTATCTGCCCTCATGATTCTTAAAGACTTGTCAGAATTCAAAGCTTTGAGGGCAGATAATTGGTAATCAGATAAATTAAACCATTTAAACTGACAGTGGTTTCTTAATAGCGTGCGTAAATCTTTTTCACACAGTTTAAGGAATATGTGTAAGGTATTACACAGAGGGGGGTTATATAAACTTTTTTTGATTGGTAAAGTGGAACTGGAATTGTTACCACTGAAAGGAATTAGTTCATCTATCTCATCAGACTCCTTACGACATAACAATTTAAGGTTAAGTTGCCTAACATCTAATCTTAATTCTAACAACAAGGAAGAAATCTCAGCCCTATAAGCTGGTATAAAAGAAAAACCCAGTTTTAATGGGCTGATAACATGGTAAGAAAAAAAATCTGCCTGTTAGGTTAAACACCTCTGAACTAGAAGCATAAGACGAGGTCTGTGTAAAGTCAGCTGGTACACTGGAAAGAATTCCCTTCAGCGCATAACTCTTCTGGGTCTTCCTCTGGTTTGTCCACTCCCTGTATGAAGCGACAATCTTTGTGGTAGTGCTCATGCTATATATTGTGTATATATATATATATATATATATATATATATATACCCAAGCGCGGACATTGTAATCAGTGTGAATACATCATGAACACAAAGGAAATCTATCTTGAGTGTAGGAAAAAGTGGATTAGAAGTAAAGGGTATTATAATTGTGATTCAGAGGGGTTAGTATAGTTAGCTTTCTGTCATAAATGTAAATCCTTTTATATAGGGAAAACAGAAAGAATCCTAAAAAGAAGAATTTATGAACTCACTTATGACATGCTGAAGGGTAAGGAGACTAACGCCCTATTCAAACATTCTAAGGAATGTGAAGGTTGCAGATTTTATTTTACAGTACTTGAACAAATTAATAAAGACATAAGGGGTGGCCCATGGGAGGAACAAATAGAATATAGAGTATTATGGTGGCAAGTAACCCTGGAATTGGGAAAATACCCAGGGTTAAATGACGTTATTTCTATTATGCCACTTTTAAAATTGAGGGCTGCTAAGCTTTGAATGTTGTTTAAGGAATGTAATATTTTTGGTTGACTGAAGGTGTCACTTACTCATTTGCAGTGATCTGTTAAAAGAAACGAAAAACCAATTCACATGCTAATAAATATTTAAAAGGTTATTTTATACACACATTTTAAGCATATTTTATACAGACTGTTGTTATCATAGTATTTATTTGACTTTAAATGATTTGATGTTCAATTTTGTAATGTTCATGAAATATATTGAATGGTTAGGAAATATAGTATAGTAGTTAGACGATGGGAATTTTGAAAAAATTAATTATTCATGAGATTGTTTGAATATTCATGTTTTCTAATTCAACATTGGTTTATTCCTCAATTGGAATTTTAAATGTATTGATTCTTGGTTTATAGGTTAGATATAACATAATTGTAATGAGGTTTTAGATCACACATCTGAAGAAGTCTGATTTATATGACTAAAATGCTAAATTTCATTGTAAGGCATTTATGGTACTTTAACTGCTGTTTTTCAGTAAACTACGAGTGGTTCAGCATTCGCTCCTCCATTTCTTTTGCCAACAGTTAATATTGCCTCCCCTTACACCTACTCACACGACTTCTATAACCATAAATTCAAACGTATGTTCTTGCCCTTTTGACTTAACGTGTTTCGCCAATGCATTAGTTACTGTGCCTGTTCTAATATTATATAAATGTTCTCTTATTCTATGTCTAAATTGTCTGTCAGTCTTTCCTACATAGAAAGACTGACATGCAAGGCACGCAGCCAAATAAACCACATGTTCAGTACCACATGTTGCAATGCAGTTAAACTTGAACTCTCTCCTAGTATCCAGATGTATAAATATATTCATTTTTCTAATATGTGGGCAAAAATTACATCCACCACATGGTATAGTACCTATTATGTCTCAAATTTCTTCCCTATCATGAGTATAGCATAACATTCTCCTAATATTCATCTTCTTCCTAAACCTAAACCTCGGTCTATCACCTATGCAATCTGCTATTTGTGGGTCTGTCATCAAAACACCCCAATGTTTCTTAAAAATTTCCGCAATGTTGTCCTTGTCTTTAGTAAAAAACATGGGAATCCTAATTTTATTATTTGTATCAATAGCATTTCTCTTGTCGTGAGATTGACTTGAAAAATAGGGCTTGGCCCTATTCTCTCTCAGAGAATTAATAACACATAAACCTTCATTAATATCACAGGGTGTATAACCTCATTGTATAAATCTCTCTTTCAAGTCTGTCATTTCTTTCTCAAAGCCCTCTTCAGTATTATTTAACCTTGAAATACGCATCCCTTGTCCCTTGACAACATTGCGAAATATGTAGTTCGGGTGCATGCTCCTCCTATGAAGCAATGTATTTTTGTGGCATGCTTTCCTAAAAACACCAGTTGTGAGAGAACCATCACTCAGTCTCTCTACAAATGCATCTAAAAACTCAATCTTTGTAGATGAAACTTTCATGGAAAACTTTAAATAACTTGAGATTTGATTGATTTCATATATAAATCTATGCAATGCATTTAAATCACCATTCCAAATAAAAAATGCATCATCTACAAAACGTTTATAAAAAAAGGACATTTTTCTTAAATTGTTCCATTATAAATAATTTTGATTCTTCCCACATAGCTAGAAACATGTTGGCATAGCTATAGGCACAGGAAGTGCCCATAGCTACGGCATCTAGCTGTATGTAAGGGATATCATCAAACAAAAATATATTACTTTCAATTATCATCTCTAGAAACAAAGATAACAAATCAATGAATCTAACATCATAGTTGCTATGTCTCTCTAAATGACGTCTCACAGCTATTATACCTTCTTCATTCAGAATAATGGTGAACAAGGACTGTACGTCCAAAGTCACTAATAAACGTTCTTTATCAAGTATATTCTCATTTTCACAAAAAATGTATAACTCTTTCAAAAATTGTTGCGTGTCTCTTAAAATAAAAAGATTTACATCTACAATCGGGCGCAAGTATTTTTTTACATATATTGAAAGAGGCTCCGTACACCATCCCCTCTCAGAGACAATAGGTCTCGTGGGTGGGTTAAGACCATCTTTATGGACCTTGGGTAGCCCATGTATGGTGGGTGTAATAGAACTCTCAGTATAAAAATATTGAAACAAATCCCTCATTATAATACCAGACTTAACTAGATCTTCTAGCATATTTCTGACACTATTTATTTTCTCAGAGACTAGTTCTTGATCTATTCGTTTATAAAATTTCTTATCATTCAACATTCTAAACATAGAGCTCTTATAATCAGTAGCATCCATTAAAACAATTGGCCCACCTTTATCTGCTGGCCTTATACTGATACTCAAATCATTCTGCAATCTTTTAAGTGCTTCACGTTCGTTAAAATTCTGGTTATTTTTCAAACCTTGGTTCTGATGATCACAGTTGTAATACTTATACAAATCTTCCTCTACCAACTTATCAAATGCTTGAACTAACGGGTGACAGATAGGTATATACATACTAGATCTCCTAAACGGATTCTGCTGTTCAATAGTATTATTACCAAATTCTAATTTCAACATAACATTTCAAACAAATGTTTTTAAATCAACAATAACATCAGTTAACTGACTCATACATGTTGGTATAAAGCATAGTCCTTTATTAAGGACAGAGCATTCATAAATGTCCAATGTTCTGTTAAAAATGTT